>NW_028317882.1:13417500-13710000 GCF_062004578.1 Staurois parvus
GTCTGTATTCTAGTGTGGATATGTCTCACTTTTCTTCTTGCTATGCTGTCAAACATTGCAGGCAGGGGATTCAGTCAGGTCAATATTAGCATAGAAAGCTGGAATTTAAAAATGTTAGACTAATATTGGAAACTTGCTAACATTTGCATGAGTACTTGAAAATAATAATCTGTGTGTTAAGAAGAAAAACGCTAAGACATGTAGTAAAAGACTTCTTCTTTTGTGTGCACATTGGCACATTAAATGTCACAACAATGTAACACTATAGACAGACAGAAGCAGAGAGAGAAATGAATGAATATTTAAAATGTACCTTTCAGAAATGATTAGTAATTGACAATGACTTATGAAAGAAAATCCTACTCAACGATCACCAGTGTAGTATGACCAAATTAAGTGATATGATAATGTAGTTTTATTTTTATGATAAGTAAGAGTTGTCTGCTGTTTGTTGGCTTAACCACTTGCGTCCCAGAAGATTTACATCCCTTCCTGATAGGCCATTTTTTGCGACACAACATAAATTAAATATTTGCCTTTAATAATGAAAGACCAATAATGAAAAAAAAAACAATATTTTTTATTTTCTACTATAAAACATATCCAATGAAAAAAATTTTAAAAATCAAATTTCTTCATAAATTTAGACCAAAATGTATACTGCTACATATTTTTGGTAAAAAAAATCCCATTAAGTGTACATTGATTAGTTTGCACAAAAGTTATAGCATCTACAAACTATAGGACATATACTGGAATTTAAACATTTTTTTAATATTAGTAATGGTGGCGATCAGCCACATATAGTGGGACTGCGATATTGCAGTGGACATTTTTACACTAACTGACACTTTGTGGGAACCAGTGACACTAATACAGTGATCAGTGCTAAAAATGTCCAATGATAACTGTACTAGTGACACTGGTTGGGAAGGGGTTAACATCTAAGGCACTTAAATGGTTAAATGTGTTCCTAGCTATGTGCTTGGTGTACACTAGGTGGTGCTGGTACTAGGGGAAGTGAAGGATTGTGTTCCCAGCTTTTCAGGGACACACAAATCTTCACTTCCCCATCTGTCAGAACAGAGCTCTGCCTTGCTTACATAGGCAGAGCTCTGTTCTTTCTCCTGCCCAATGATCAATGATGATGGTGGACATCTGTTCACCGGGACTCGCAGATTGGATTCTGCTGTGAGTGTTCACAGCAGAAGCGAGCTTCCGGCGGTGTGTACATCCCCCCCCTCCCCATGGTGTAAGTGCAATATGACATATATATATATATTCATGATATTGCACAGGAGAGGTGCCCTGTAGCAGTAAAACTGCTGTAGGGCGGTCTTCAAGTGGTTAAAAAATATTTATTTTTCACATCAGACTCATTTAGTATAGAAATATGAATATTGTTTCTGTGTTGGGTGAAGGTTTAATTTGATTTCCATGTTTACCTTAGAATGCAGGTCATAATTACCTCATAATTACAGAACTCTTTGGGAAATTAAAATATAATTTGTACTTCTATGCTTAGCATTATCTTGCTGTTACAGACACAGTATTGTCATTTTCCACTGAGGTTTTCCTTCACTACAAAAGGACCTGAACTGTGGGAACTGTTTCCAAAAAAGGTAAATAGAGGTCACCAGTAAATCCTGTCTGCATTGTGTCTGTGTGAAGGTTGCCATCTTGGTAAAGAAGCAGGGCTTTGTTTCCTCATGTCAGAGCTGAACTCCTGATGATTTGTGGAGGAAGTATTAACATCCCAAAGAATTCCCAGCACACTTACCAGCCAGCCTGCAAAACAACCAAATTGCCCTAACAATTTACGTTAAAAACAGAGTGTTTTGTTTGCACACATTTGAGAATATATGCGTAAGGGACCTCTGTATATACTGTGGTCCTAACTCTATAACTTTTAGAGTCTCCCTAGTAGGAGCATATATTAAAATAGATAGTTGAGGACAAGTGTGCTTGGAGGGAGCCCACCCCTCCATAAAGGCACAGGAACACTCGTGAAACCCACCAATAGCACAATGGCAGCTTAGGCATCCAGTGAGTCTTTGCACCCAATTCAACCAACTGTCCAAAAAAATGGCAACCACCCCAACATATAACTAGCCTTACAGCAAGGTAAAAATGGAAGGGCAATGCATGTTGCATAGTAACAGGTGCAATGTGTGTTGTCCTTCCATGTGCACCTTGCTGTAAAGGCTAGTTATAGACTGGGATGGTTGCCATTTTTTTGTACAGTTGGAGGAAGAACTAAGCAGCAGCAGCAGCAGCAGCAGAAGTACAAAAAGCACAGGTCAACAGAATGAATGAAGCAGAAGCAGGGGGAGCTTTGTACTGCAGATCCTCAGGTACAATTTCCTCTCCAGCACCAAGAATAGTGAGCAGCATAGCAGTGGCATCACCAAATCTAGTGAAACCAGTAGTCAGGTACACGGTGCGCTGGATATGGACACGGGGCTCAAGAAGTGCATTGCTATATTTTAGGAAGAATTCAAGGCAAATGGTAAACTGTTCAGGATACTGCTCAGACACAATTAACATTACTAGATGTTTTCTATAACACAGAAAATCTTTAATTTCAGGTTAACTTTAGATAAGGGGGGCAGAGGCATTTTTGACCAACACAAAGCTTTCAATCTCTACATTGGTCATAGAAAGACGATTTATAGATTTATGTAGTGCCTGCCAACAATTTTACTGTTTGGTGGAAGTCTGTTATACACCAATTAATATTATATACAGTATAAATATTTCAGCACTACTTAAGACCCTCTTTACCCCCCGTTCCTTTCTATAGTAAAGCTAGATTCCTGTGTATTACATTTGTATGTTTGATCAAATACATGTTCAATAGAGGCCTTTGTAGTCCTACCTTTGTTCTACCTGAATTTGGAAAGAAGAAAGACCCAAACAAGAATGGACTTGAGGCACCCCTGACTTCTGTTGCATATATACTGCCAGTGTCTCTAATGTCCTGTCTCTAGGAGCAAGCATTTAACTTTGAATGAATGGCTGCCTATTACTCAGCAGATTTTTAGTCCTACTTTATTGGCTACTGGGCTGTCATGAAGTTGAAGAGTCTAGACATCGGCCTTATTGAACAGTTGCCTTTAGTTTGTAAATTAGAAACTTAATTTTAGCAATCACGGAATTGCTGAAGGCTAAATCATTTGTTTTGGTTTCCAGTCAAAAAATGAAGAGATAATATAATAAAATATATTAATACAATGTAATTCTGTCATTTATTACAGCTTTAACTTGGACCCATCTTCAGTAAAAATAAAATAATGTAGTATGCAAAAACAGGCAAAGGATGCCCCAACACTGGAGTTGGTGTAGGTGCTAATTTTGAGGAAAGGTGATATATATAAATAAAAAACATTTGGGGTTGCAGCACAGGGGTCTAAAGTTTTTTGCTTAATAGATCAAAAAGAAATAGAGCAACCTTTCATTCAACCATATCCTTTTTCAGTTTTGAGAATGGTTGCTTGAAACATTGCTGTATTGTTTTTGAGCTAATGAGCAAAAAAAACTTTAGCTTCATGTGCAGCAACCCCAAATGTTTTTTGTTTATTTTTGGTGACCAATGGGGATCAACTGGGTTGCGTGCATAAGCGGATGTTGCACCTTTCGGTGCTGTCCGCCCTCATGAACTATATACATACAGTTGCAAGAAAAAGTATGTGAACCCCTTGGGATTACGTGGAGTTTTGCATGAATTGGGTATAAAATGTGCTCTGAACGTCATCTAAGTCACAACAATAGAAGAACACAGTCTGCTGAACATAATACTACACAAACATTAGATGTTGCCATGGTTTAATTGCACATGACATGTAAACATTCACAGTGCAGGGAGGAAAAAGTATGTGAACCTTTGGACTTAATAACTGGTTGACCCTCCTTTGGCAGCAATAACCTCAACCAAACGTTTCCTGTAGTTGCAGATCAGACCTGCACAACGATCTGGAGTAATTTTGGACCACTCGTCTTCACAAAACTGTTTCAGTGTAGCAATATTCTTGGGATGTCTGGTGTGAATCGCTCTCTTAAGGTCATGCCACAGCATTTCAATGGGGTTGAGGTCAGGACTCTGACTGGGCCACTCCAGAAGGCGTATTCTGTACTGTTGCAGCCATTGTTTTGTTGAATTACTTGTATGCTTTCGGTCATTGTCCTGTTGCATCACCCATCCTCTGCGGAGCTTCAGTTGGCGGACAGATGGTCGTATGTTTTCCTGAAAAAATGTCTTGATAAACTCTGGAATTCATTTTCCCATCAATGACAACAATCCGTCCAGGCCCTGAGGCAGCAAAGCAACCCCAAACCATGATTCTCCCTCCACCATGTTTTACAGTGGGGATGAGGTTTTGATGTTTGTGTGCTGTGCCTTTTTTCTCCACACATAGTGTGTGTTCTTCCCAAACAACTCAATCTTGGTTTCATCTGTCCACAGTATATTTTGCCAGTAGTGCTGTGGAACATCCAGGTGCTCTTTTGCAAACTTCAAACGTGCTGCAATATTCTTTTTGGACAGCAATGGCTTCCTCCGTGGTGTCCTCCCATGTACTCCATTCTTGTTTAATGTTTTCCTTATTGTAGATGTGTCAGCAAAAATGTTAGCATGTGCCAGAGATTTCTGTAGGTCTTTAGCTGACACTCTGGGATTCTTCTTTACCTCATGCAGCATTCTGCGCTGTGCTCTTACAGACATTTTTACAGGACGACCACGACCACGGCCTAGGGAGAGTAGCAACAGTGCTAAACTTTCTCCATTTGTAGACAGTCTGTCTTACCGTGGACACATGAACATCAAGGCTTTTGGAGATACTTTTGTAACCCTTTCCAGCTTCATGCAAGTCAACAATTCTTGATCGTAGGTCTTCTGAGAGCTCTTTTCTACGAGGCATGGTTCACATCAGACAGTGCTTCTTGAAACCAGTAAACCCAAAACAGGTATGTGTTTTTAAGGGCAGGACAGCTGTCAGCAACACATCCAATATCATCACACTGATTGGAGTCAAAGTTGGCTCACTCCTGGCTCCAATTAGCTCTGGGAGAAGTCATTAAGCTAGGGCCTCACATACTTTTTCCTCCCTTCACTGTGAATGTTTACATGTTATGTGCAATTAAACCATGGCAACATCTAATGTTTGTGTAGTATTATGTTCAGCAGACTGTGTTCTTCTATTGATTATGACTTAGATGACGTTCAGAGCACATTTTATGCCCTATTCATGCAAAACTCCACGTAATCCCAAGGGGTTCACATACTTTTTCTTGCAACTGTACGTATAAACTTGTATTATAACTTTATGATTATATTACAGTACACCATGAAAGGCACTTTAAACATTGCATAGTTAAAATATATTGCAATCCCAAAACATGGATTTGACATGGGTTATATTTTCTATTAGATATTTTATTTTGCTAGACAAATGTGCAGTGCATTTTTATATTCATGTCAACAATAAATGATATATTACCAGTCAAACAATCAGTGTATTTGTCTTGAGATGCGAAGTCCCCAGTCTTCTTTGCAGTGGACAGCATGATATTACATGTAGCATTGTGTGCTGTCATTGTTACAATAATAAAACGCTCAGCGTTACATGTCATTACTGTCAGTGTGGCAACTGCATTTAACACTCGCCTGTCTGTGTTACAATAATAGCACATGTAGCTGTCAAAACACTATATGGTTTGTCTAATACCTCTACTATTTTACTGTATTTTGTCTGGAAGACAAGTTAGGAATTTCTTTGAATTCTTGCTCTGCATCATTTGTAAGAAGTGAATTTTTTTCCAGATAAATGATGAAAAGAATAATAACTAATTTACCACATACAGAATCCAAAAACAGGCATTTGGTCTGCCTTCCTGCTGCCCTGTAGGTGCTCATTAGTACCAACCTCAGTAAAGTATATTGTAGTCTGTGGCCCATCTCATATTAGGAATAGCTTTAGCTGTGTAATGTATTGCATTGACCTAAAGAGTATGTAGAATGCTCTCACTGGCATAGTACTTTCATGCAAAAACAATTGCCTATGCACCAGTATAAGAGCTGCCATGTTGGCTGTGTTTATTTTATTAAAAAAATATATGTCTTTCATAGACAAAGCTGTTCCAATAAAATTCACTTACCAAATCTCAAAATTACTCACATTCTGTCCATCGCTGAAATTTAGAAAATCACTTATACGACTGTATACCAGTACCAGGGTTGTTTTGAAATGTAGCAAATAAACTCTTTACTCTATAAACTGCTTATTTTTTAAATGGCAGACACCGCAGGCTTACATTTCTTGATACCCATAAGGTTTCATGCTCTCCCTTGTAGCTAAGGGGGAGATTTACTAAAACTGGAGCACTCAGAATCTGGTACAGCTGTGCATGGTAGCCAATCAGCTTCTAATTTCAGCTTATTCAATTAAACTTTGAGAATAAAACCTGGAAGCTGATTGGTTTCTGTGCAGAGCCGCACAGGATTCTGTGTGCACTAGTTTTAGTAAATTGCCGCCTAAGCGATGTTTAATAATCTGTCCTGGAATGTCGCTCACTGTTGTTGGCTACACACAATTAGGTTTTGTTTCATATGTGATCATTTTTGATTGGTTCCATAAATACAATTTAACTAGTGACTGTTGTCTACTAGACTCAATATAATTTTTTGAGAAAACAAAGCCTGAAACTAAATTTGGCAGTATGTGGACAGCATATGGGTGGTCAGCAAATAGTGGGTGATTAAAAGGCCTTTAGACATGAAGAATAATTCATTTAAAGCAATTTCACTTTTATAGGAAAAGGTTCAATTAGAAAAAAAGAGATAAATCCAAAATCCATTTTTACTATGTCATGTATGTACCATAAAATGTGTCAACTAGTTTACTTCCATAAAACATTGGAGTTGGATTTACACCATTCCATGTGCATGCAGTGCATATGGTAACACACAAGGGTAAGTGTGAATAGCTTTGGCCCATATACTTTTCCCTGCTCATAGTATGTAACAGCGGAATTTTAGTTCCACTTCAACCCACCTGTCATTGGAGAGCATTGCTGGCATGAGGAAACAAAGTCCTGTCTCTACAAAAATGGTCACCTCAACATGGAGACACATTATAGAACAAGGCATGTAAGTTTATAATGGTGAGCTGCAGGGAGATCACAAGCAAATATGGTTTCATATAACTAGTGCAGTAAAATTAAATGTGGGATGCCATTATTTACTTTGCTTTATCATTTACCGTGCCAGCACATTTGCTAGTCTAAGAATTGTAATTAGCAAGAAAAAGTAGAATGGCATAAAATCATGAAATATTTTGTCATTCTGTTGTTCCCCGCCTGCCTGCTTCCATGAAGTTTGTGGGTGTATGCTCAGAAATGGGGTCTTTCTATAATGAAAGATAGATAGTATAGATGTATGAAATTGTAAACCAGAAAATTAATCTACTCAATGGGGACACAGACGGCTGTAAAAAACCTGGTCTATTCTAAAACATCCACATGGTATCCCAAAAAAAAAACAAAAAAACAGGTTTGCCCGGGTTGCAATATAAAATCTTGGGGAATAATCATTTATAGAAAATGCAGGCAAAGGTGCCTCTGTTGTTATGTAGTAACCCACTTAAACTGGTATTAAACCCAAAACCAAAAATGTAATGTAGCTTACCATTCATTAGATACAGTCATGGCCGAAATTGTTGGCACCCTTGATATTTTTCCTGAAAATCAAGTATTTCACACAAAAAAGGTATTGCATTAACACATGTTTTGCTATACACATGTTTATTCCCTTTGTATGTATTGGAACAAATATAAAACAGAGGCAGAAAAGCAAATATGACATAATGTCACACAAAACCCCAAAAATGGGCTGGACAAAAGTATTGGCACCCTTAACTTAATATTTGGTTGCACACCCTTTGGAAAACATAACTGAAATCAGTCGCTTCCTATAACCATCAATAAGCTTCTGACACCTCTCACCCGGAATTTTGGACCACTCTTCCTTTGCAAACAGCTCCAGGTCTCTCTTATTGGAAGGACACCTTTTCCCAACAGCAATTTTAAGATCTCTCCACAGGTGTTCAATGGGATTTAGATCTGGGCTCATTGCTGGCCACTTCAGAACTCTCCAGCGCTTCTTTGCCATCCATTTCTGAGTGCTTTTTGACGTATGTTTGGGGTCATTGTCCTGCTGGAAGACCCAGGATCTTGGACGCAAACCCAGCTTTCTGACACTGGGCCCTACAGTGCGACCCAAAATCCTTTGGTAATCCTCAGATTTCATGATGCCTTGCACACAGTCAAGGCACCCAGTGCCAGAGGCAGCAAAACAACCCCAAAACATCATTGAACCTCCACCATATTTTACCGTAGGTACTGTGTTTTGTTCTTTGTAGGCCTCATTCCGTTTTCGGTAAACAGTAGAATGATGTGCTTTACCGAAAAGCTCTATCTTGGTCTCATCTGTCCACAAGACGTTTTCCCAGAAGGCTTTTGGCTTACTCAAGTACATTTTGGCAAACTGTAGTCTTGCTTTTTTATGTCTCTGTGTCAGCAGTGGGGTCCTCCTGGGTCTCCTGCCATAGCGTTTCATTTCATTTAAATGTCGACGGATAGTTCGCGCTGACACTGATGCTCCCTGAGCCTGCAGGACAGCTTGAATGTCTTTGGAACATGTTTGGGGCTGCTTATCCACCATCCGGACTATTCTGCGTTGCAATCTTTCATCAATTTTCCTCATCCGTCCACGACCAGGGAGATTAGCTACAGTGCCATGGGTTGCAAACTTCTTGATAATGTTGCGCACTGTGGACAAAGGCAAATCTAGTTCTCTGGAGATGGACTTGTAACCTTGAGATTGTTGATATTTTGCCACAATTTTGGTTCTCAGGTCCTCAGACAGTTCTCGTCTCCTCTTTCTGTTGTCCATGCTTAGTGTGGCACAGACAGACACACAATGCAAAGGTTAAGTGAACGTCTCTCCTTTTTATCTGCTTTCAGGTGTGATTTCTATATTGCCCACACCTGTTACTTGCCCCAGGTGAGTTTACAGGAGCATCACATGCTTGTAACATTCTTATTTATCCGCAGTTGTGAAAGGGTGCCAATACTTTTGTCCAGCCCATTTTTGGAGGTTTGTGTGACATTATGTCGAATTTGCTTTCTTTCCTCCCTTTTTTTGTTTTGTCCCAATACACACAAAGGGAATAAACATGTGTATAGCAAAACATGTGTTAATGCAATACGTTTCGTGAGAAATACATGATTTCCTGGAGAAATATCAAGGGTGCCAACAATTTCGGCCATGACTGTATAGTGACTGCATTCATTTTCAATTTTTTAAGGTTTATTTTCTCTGTTTTCACCAGGGGATCTGGCAGGGGGTCATACATTAATTGAAATGCATCTGGTTAAGCAGGGACCAGCCAAATTTTGATCCATGTTTGGGTAGGCAGGTTGTACACAAATCGATCTATCGAGTGACTTGTGTAAAACCAGCCTGTCATTTTTTTCTGAATGATGAGTGCCCCCATACTTATAATCAATGCAGGAAGTCTCCCCGCTGTCAAAACACAATAGCACAGTGGGAGAGATTCCTGCATCCACATCGAATGTGTAGATAGGGGAATCAGATCATTTTTTATCAACTCGCTCGTCAACTAAAAAAAAAAAATAATATACACTTACCGGCCACTTTATTAGGTACACCTGTTCAATTGCTTGGTAACACAAATTGCTAATCAGCCAATCACATGGCAGCAACTTAATGCATTTAGGCATCTAGACATGGTGAAGACGACTTGCTGAAGTGCAAACCGAGCACCAGAATGGGGAAGAAATGGGATTTAAGTGACTGTGAGCGTGGCATTGTTGTTGGTGCTAGACAGGCTGGTCTGAGTATTTCAAAAACTGCTGAGTTACTGGGATTTCCACACACAACCATCTCTAGCGTTTACAGAGATTGGTTCAAAAAAGAGAAAATATGAAGTGCAGGGGTGGAATGACCAATCGGGAACTCAGGCACCGCCCGAGGGCCCGGGGTCAGTATGGGGCCTCATGAGATGCCCCTGGTACCTTTCATAGGCTTTTTTGGGTGTGGTTTGAGTATGGGTGAGGACACGGGCCCCATGATCCCCTAATCCCCTATTGCCCGGGGGCCCCATGAGTTGTCAGTCTTCCCCTGATCCAGTAAGTGGCAGTTGTATAGACAAAAATGCCCTGTTGATATCAGAGAACAGAGGAGAATGGGCAGACTGGTTCAAGATGATTGAAAGGCAACAGTAACTCATGTCAATGTGGACCAAAATCTCTGAGGAATGTTTACAACACCTTGTTGAATCTATGCTATTATGCCATGAAGAATTAAGGCAGTTCTGAAGGCAAAAAGGGGTCCAACCCGGTACTAGCAAAGGTGTACCTAATAAAGTGGCCTGTGAGTGTATGACCAGCATAACATATCTTCTGTACTAGAGTGCCTACACTCTGGATGAAGGAGCAGCTGCACGTTTGGACAGCAGCATTGTCAGTCTGGGGGGAGGGAAGTGTTAGATGTACCAGCAGATTTAGATACACTAACAAATTGAAACGAAACTCCAGCTAACACTTTATTTACAATTTACACCAACAATTTTATTGCTTTTGGGATAAAAGTTTAAAATAAATAAATAAATATTAGCTTATTGTAAGCACCTCTGTCGTTGTTAAATGGTTTGACTCAAGTCTCTAACTGTGACATCTGCAAAACAGCTTGTTCTGTTGAGAAACAACAGGCTTATTAGCTAGATCACAAGGAGAAAATAAAAGAAAAAAAGCCTAAAATAGAAAACGAATGGAGCTATCACATCTAAGAATTGGTAAACTGCAACATAATAATACCTTAAAGCAAACTAAATCCTATGTTTTCACGTAACTCACAATAATAATATTAAGTGTGTCTTTATATACCCTATAATGTAACAGAGTGAAGGAAAATCACACTGTTAATGGCAGTCGTGTCATTTGTGGTCTAACAATGAAAAGTTCTGATTGTAAACTAATGATATATTTTAGATAGGAAAAGAAAAACAGGATGGTGTCATTGTGTCTGTATGTGACAATTTGTATTGTCACTATGCATTCTTCTACAGACTTTAAGTGAATTATATTGGCAGGGTGCAATTAATATTAAAGCTTGCAGTAAGAATTGATGTATTCTTGCACATAGAAGCTGAAGACACAGAATAGTGTGTATTTATCTGTATGTTGATTCTGTGTCAATTCACACTACCTGAAAGGACACAGCATATTAAAGTGTTATTGAGGTCTCAGTTTGATAAAAAGAAAACACTTCTGTGCATGTAATTAATGGCTCTGGTCTCTGCAGAGCCCTATATGCCTTTCTACATTATCAAGCGTATTGACTATTTTACCAATTTAAAGCTGAGTTATTGATATCCTGAAGAGTTCAGCACGATCGCTGGTGTGAGACGATCAGAGGCGCTGGGTTTCCTGGAATCATGCATAGTTCAGTGCATTTGTTATGTATTACCAGCAGAGTCTGAGGTCTGAACTAGACTGTATTCCGAGAAGCTTGTGATATGGCAAGTGGATTTACTACTTGCTATTTACATCACTATGCCTTTTACGTTCAGGGAGTATTTCTCTACTGGTTAAAAACTAAGAGCTGTGTTACGAACATACATCACTCCATCCATCCATCCTGATATAAGTAAATTTTATAAACCGAAAGATGCAGTCATTTTGCTAATTATCGTAAACTTCATTATGGTCATTCGGAGAAGCCCATTACAAGGAAATTGTATACATGCTTATTTTTAGTGATGATAAATGTAAGAATACCCATCCGCCCATCCTTAGTAATATTCACTGTCATCATTTGTATATGGTACATTATTCTAGTCACTGAACAAATGCATTTTCAGGTATTTTTTTCTTGCTCTGTTGAGCCTAAAATCTAATTTTGGTGCATAACATAGGGAGACAAAGTGGCTTGTTCAAGGTCAAGCGAGGTCTGCAGCAATTCGCTCCAAGTCTCTTATACATTCATTGTAACTACTAAGCTACTTCTTCCTCTCTGTGCAGTGTGCGTGGCATACAGGATTCATATAAGTATGTACTGTAATAGGTATTTGAATGCCAAAGCATAACAGCACACTGATTAGATTGCATTTATAGCATCAAACAGATCTCAGCACAGCATGCCTTCTCTTCCTTTCATTTTCTTAAGGGAGGCGGGGAAATAAATCTTAGTTGAAGTGACTTGTATTTTTTCAGGATATGCTATATTGCATTCATCAGCTCTATGATGTTTAAATATTGCCAACATATTTGTCATAATTTATTTTTGCAAATTATAGGGGAGCTGGTTTGACATAATACATTGCCACTTACACATCAGTAGTGACTTGTGTTTAAACAAACCGATGGACCAAGTAGTTTCTATGTAGTAGAGCTGAAACTGCATGCAGTGTTTAAGCTGCATTGTCATTTATCAGCTGTGATCATGTATATGCACCACACGTTTTCTCATAGGTATCTGTGATTGCTGTCACTGCGGTGTTCACCCTCTACCCTGCCGTATTCCCCTTTCACAATGTGAGAGATGTGACTTAAATGGATATGCCTCTGTGTCTTGGGAGTCATGCTGTAACAGATTTAAAATGTTTGAAAAGAGCCTGTGGGAAAAGGTCACATTTATTCAGGGTAGGTTTTGATTTTTTAGAGTTTGGTATATTGTAGGTAGATACAGAAGTTCAGGTGCGAGACTGTATCCAATAGGAGAAAGATAGCAGGATCACAGAGGGCCTTATTTACCTTGTGTAACAAACTAAATTCTGATTCTCGAATTCTAAAAGTTTAAATCTGCTTGATTGCTTTGGGCAGTTCTCAATTTTTTAAATATATTTTTATAAACGAAAAGGACAGATTATGGTCCCCTTCTTATGGAAAAAAATGTCAGGATTGCAAGTTTTCCTGTAATTATTGCTGTTTCAAACCATATTGACTGTTTTTCAGGGAAACAGCAGATGGTAATGAATAGTAACATTCAATCTTTTTAAGCTAAAAGATGCCAAATGTTACAAAGAAATGCAGAGCATAATCTATGTGTATTTTTAAGCGATTCAGCTGGGATTGATACAATAAATATTATTAACACTCAGATACTACTGTATTAGAAATATAATTTAAAGTGTTACTAAACTGACAACAGTAAAATCAGTCTGTATATGCAGTAATGCATGCTTGGTATACTCACTGTGGAACCTAAGGGGTTAATCCTCTGCATTGTGTAAAAAGGCTGTTTGATGCTGTCTTCTCTAATCCTCCCCATCTTCCAGTGTCCCCCTCTTATCTCCTGATAAGACATATCGTGTGGAGTCACTCTGTACATGCTCAGTTTGGTGTGTATTGCTAGAGAGGTTTTTTTTTCCTGAGAGAGTGCATGTGATCAGCACAGAGCCAATCAACACTGTCCAGACAGAGGTCAGGGGTTTTGCATAATCCTAGAACAGAAAGAAAACGCCTCCTACAAGCTTTAACATGTGCTCTGCTGAACACTGATAGAAGTCACAAGACTGCTCCAACTGCTGATGAGAAAAGGTATTTAGCAGTTTATATTTACTAAAATAATTGCACGTTCATGTTTTGTGTACGGTGGGAGACCAGATATAGTGAATACAGGGTCCTGGGTTTAGGACACTTTAAGCAATACAGGTATAGCACCAGATGGTCAGATGTCACATCTGAAAAAAAAAAACATTCAAGAGGTGATAGGCCTTTGACGTGAGCTCATACAGAGTAGTGAGAGGTTTACAATATTTGGAGAGCTCACTGGCTCAAGTTTGGCTGCTCACAACAGACAAGGCTTCCCTCCTGTGGGCACTCCAGCAGGTTGTCAATAAAAAAACATGCACTAATAGAAGAAGCACCCAAACAAAGGATAAGAGTCCAAATTCTTTTATTAGTTTATGCTTAAAAAAATAGCCAACACATTTCAAGGGTCAGAGAAAACTCCCTCTTCATCTGGGATTCAATTAAAGTGCTTATCATCCTCAGAATATACACAGAGATTAAACAAATCCTTCTACATATGTTTTACTTGTTTATGCGGAGTCTTCTTTTTTCTAGATCCCTTCAAAAGTGCTGAATTTAGATAAAATCCCTCTGCACCTGTGAGTAGCACAGAGGAGGGAGTGGGGAGCTGCAGTTAGAGCTTTTGTACACTTGTGAGAGCTGATTTGAGGAGAGGGACAAAGGGACACAACCCCTTCACACATGGCACAGGAATGAAGGAATGATGCAGAGCTGCGTTGTGAACTGACAAGCTGTGTGCTGAGCTCTTGTCCCCTCCCCCCCCTCACCATGTTATCTTTGGTGTTGGGACAACTTGTCAAAAGTGACACAAACTGATAACAGAAGAATGAGGCACCAGAAAGAAATGACACTCAGAGCTTTGGAGAGAGACAAGTAAAACACTACATATATACAGTATGTGCTTTGTTCAGATTTCATGACTGAGGTTTACAATCATTTTAGATTTAGAACCTTTAATTGGCTCCTGCTGAATCAGGAGAGTTACTGTCCAGCAGTATCTGCATGAGCAATCAAGATAATCAAGATACTACTGGTCAGTAACTCTCCTGATCCAGCAAATAGCTTTTTGTGTACAGATTCACACATAAAAGCTCAGCTTTGAGTCCATTCAAGGTTCTTTTTAACTGAAGCTCTGGTGAAGGGGGTTTTTTTTCTGACCACTGAAGTGCAATGACTTTTTTAGTATAAACGCATAAATTAACTTGGACTCTGTTATCCTTTGGTCTGGTGCTCCTTCCAATAGTTGATGTCATATCTGGTTATGTTATAACTAGATGACTTGAAAAAACATGTAGCACTTAATCTGAGTAGAACTATGCAACAGAGATCAAAAAAAATTAATAAAGTGCAACTCCAGCTTTTGAAAAGAATAAAATACATTCTCCAGCAGACTTTAAAATAAAAAACAGCTCTGGCAATACTCAGCCTCCCTCAGACGCGGTGCTTTGTGATCCATCACTGATCTTCTTCCAGGTTGAATGACCAACCTACTTCATGTGAGTCCACAGTATTAAGGCTCTCTGAGGGCCTGTCATCAGGTCGTCCGTACTAGAGTATGCAACAGAAAGTGTTTCCATGTAATTTCTGGAGTTATGATTTAACAAGCAATGTAACAGCAAACCAGAGACAAAACATGCATTTATCATCAATTAATTTACAGGAGACCTTAGCTCATGCATATGAAGTTCAATTGAAGCAAAACAAAAACCACTGAAAAAAAAATCAGAACTTGGACTCAGTTGTAATGCTCCTGTGGGGTAGACACATCTTGCAAAACAAAAAAACTTAAAATGCATGATTATATTGTAAATAGATAAACAAAGCAATTAATTTCTTTATAATATATACTTATGTAGAGAGATTAATGCATAATCACTGAAAGGAGAAAAATCCATGTTCCTCGTTTAAGCCTTTTGTTTGCAGTTTTTCCAGAGTACAAATCCAGAAGGACTCTTTTTTGAATTTTAACTATGTCACCCCATGGTGAAGATAAGATAAATGTTCGAGCACCTGTTATTTTAATTGAGATAGATTGAAAAGCTTCAAAAATCAAAGTAGCATTGGTAGAAGGGTAATCTGTTTCGTTAAGGTTGATTTTTACCAAGAGATACAGTTACAAATAGTTTTGTGTCATCTTTAAAGATTTAGGGGTTTGTATTAATGGAAACCATTGAGATTTTAGATCAGCCACCTTCTGGGTGTATTTTCGTTAGTCTGAGGGCAAGCAATCACCTGAAAGTTGGAGATGGGCTATTTCAATTCATTTTGAATTGAAGGATTTAACCTTAGAAAACGATAGTCAAAGATGATTCCTCTGTCTCTTTCTAATGTTTTCATCAACGTACAGCTGGCCATACATGGAGCCAAATTCGGCCTGTTCAGCAGGTACAGGCCAAATTTCAATCCATGAATGGGCAGCTGATTGTACCCAAGTTGATCCATCGATTGGCTTGGGTACAACCAGCCTGTTGGATTTTTTTTACATGCGATTACTGCCAGTGGCTATAGCCGCTAGCAGTAATCATTTAATCATTGTGTTCTGCCAGCCAGAAGGACTCCCTCACCCCCCTGCCGGTAGAACACAATGTACAGGAGGCATTCCCCTATGTTGGTGGGGGAATAGATGATCTACTTTCCTTCCACCCGTGCTGAATCCGACGTGCCACCCGAATTGAATCTATAGGCTGCCTTTGTAATGATGGGTCAATAGGGAGGTATGGGAGACGAGAAAAAGAAAGGGCCAGCACAGAAGAAAAACAAGAAGCAGTTGAATTTGTCTGTTAGTGCGTGTCAAAATTCAGAGCACCCATGAAAGTGATAATTTCTATGAATATTCGCTAAATTAAGTTATCTGGAAATTCCAAGAACATGTAAAAATATTTCAAGCAATATATTAAATTTATATAATTTCTTATGAAAAGTGTGTCATGCAAATGCATGAGAGAAAAATGATTGGTCTTCCTCCAAATTTATATTACAGGAAAATCTGGACATATACTGTAGCCTAAATAAATTTAGGGAATGTAATGGTGTAGGGTTGGGAAGCTGGGGTCAATTATGTATTTGGCAGGCAGTTCCTCACCCAATTCATGGGTTGTGCCTCCAATATCCAAAAATTTTAGGTTTGTTTAATTAGTGGATGTCACCTACCTCTAGTCTTGTTATTTCATGGAGTTTAGCTTAGACTATGGTGAGTATTACTATTACTAGTGAAGAGAAGGGCACTGATGCAATGAAGATGAGGGGAATCCATTATATTGTCTGCAGGCTTCTTTGGTAAACTGGCTATTTAATGTAAATGGTAGGAGAGGGAAATGACAAGCATTAATGAAAATTTCAGAAATGTATTTATGTAAGTGGATATATTGCTCGATTCCCCCATCAACAGTCAGTGTTGATGAAGGATTCCCTCCCGCTGCGCTATTGTATTTTGACAGCAGGAAATTTCCTCACTGTCAGAATACAATGATCCATTTTACCAAATGTATTAAGGCTGGCCATACATTATCCAATTTTCTTGTACAACTTTCCTTTAGATTTACCAAAACCATATCATATCAAATGAACACTTTCAATTTGTATGCAATCAGACCGACCTTTGCAGTACATAGTTGAAGGTAAATCTAAAGAGAATTGAATAAGCAACTTGTATAATGTATGGCCAGCTTTACTCTGTATATTTTCTAGCATCTGGCATTCTTGAAAACACTTATTATACATTAATGCTGTGTTGAATTAGAAGGGTGTCAATAGCAGTTGTCCCCTTGTTTACTAGCCATACACTCTATTGTTGCTTTCAGCTCAGATTGAAAGAAAAAGCATTAAACAAAGTGAAAGTGAAACAGAGCCTTTCACACAGTTAAATTTGATACTTTGCTCACAGTATCCCCATTGTCACATGGTGTTACAGCTAATCCGGTAACTTAGTTGTATGATGAGACGTTCCACAACAAGTTTGTGGGTACAACATTTTTTCTGTCATTTAGCAGAATGAACCTCTCAGAACCCAGAGCACTATATAACCAAAATGCAGAGAAAACAGAATAAAACTAGATCTTTGAAATACTGAATAGAGGTCGAACATCTGTCTTTTAAAATCCCAGTTTTATTAGAAACCTATTAGTTATACATCCATAAAAAAAATGGATTGGCATAGTCCTAAAACTCAACCTTGTTAAATATGTCCTTCCATCCCCCCATAACACCATTAGATCATGTTAATAATACCACATAACATCCACTTTCAATGTTGCTTGGTGACAGGGTTGAGCTGATGTGTTTCATAAATGCTTCTTCAGGAATGATGAGAATACGTTTCTTGTAGTAACACAGTCAATGATAAAACTATATAATTCATTGCCCTTTATGTTTGAGGAAACCTGGTGGCCACAGACTGAGCAACGGACCAAAAATACCTAGATGATATCTAATTGCTCTGATCTAATCTCAAAAAAATTTACTGAGCCATCACAGCCCCAGTGTATATAGTTATATTTCACTTTATTACTTCATTTTCAAGTTTTGATTTTTTTGGATTACAAGGTATAAATTCCTTCAGGGTTCCAAAAGTCTCATAAAGTTGCAGCTAAAGGCACTGTGGGAGCCTGGTAGAAATTGTGGGCACAGCGCACCATTTTGAATACACTGATGGATGTGAAAAATTGCAACTTTTGCAACCCATTACCTGCAAGTTTCTGGACCCATGAGACTTTGGAGAATGTCTACAGCCTGGCTCTAATCTAGAATACTAAAGCCTGGCTCTAATTACTGATTCCTGTTATTTTGCTTTAATCTAATTATTCCTGATTTCATATGCATATATTATAGATAGCATGCTGAAGATTAGACATAGTGCTCAATGGCAAAATTCAATCTGTGATACATTGGTTAGTCTGTATGCTCAGATTAAGTTGTCTTCACTAAAGTTGTCATAAATTAAAGACATACTGTAGATAATGACAGTATAATCTATTGGTGTTGGCATGTGATCAAATAGATATTCCATTGATATTGAGATCCTATGAACATTGCTAGCCAGTAGAAAGCAATAGTGTTGGTACCTTCACTGTAATGATGTAGGTTTTCTGATGGCAGTTATATGTTCTATATGTAGATAGTATTCACAGATAGCTGGGTGATTACTGCTGTTGTAAAATTATCAACTGGCACCCGTGGTTGGTATATAGAAAGAGAGACACCTCGGCTGGCAGCTTATTGTTTTCTATCCATGTTCTAATGTGTATCCACATCATAGGAGGACAAAATTAAGATCTAGCTAAAAGGGTCTTTCCTACTCTTTTTTTTCTACTGATACATTTTAATTATTCAAGCTGTGTGCTTTACTGTCCTGCTGTGAGTGCAGTTTCATCCAGAGTCATGCACCAATTGGGACAACTTATTAGATGAAATTCTACTGAACGTTGCTGTACTCATTATAGCAATAATATTCTGCAGTTTACCACTTGAGACTGTGCTTAACAAATAGACTTGTAAGGCTATAACTGCTTATCTTATGTCTTCAGTACATGTGTGTTCTGTCCTAACTGGAAGGAATGTTTCTATATGGGAACAAGTAGGATTTATTTGCAATCTATAAATATTTAGGAGCACTTGTAATTTATTGGTAAGCATACGACGGGGGATTCCCTTAGGTATTCAGTTGATAATGTGTTAGACAGGGTTGTATTGAAATTTTATGCTGCCTTAGGCAAACCTAATATTGATAACCTTATGTAAAAGCCCCCCTCCCCCATGTGATTGTTTTAGTAAAAAATACTGCTATAATGTGCTCTTGTGACATGCTATATATGCAAGGCTTCTTTCAACTTTACAGACAAGCAAGCATTAGAAAATAAAAATGGTTTTATGTTTTTTTAACTGTAAAAAGCCTCTTGGTTCCTCACATGCACTTTGTCTTCCTACAGTTATTTTGATTATAAAGTTTAAGTGGTGGAAAGAACTAGGAAATAAAATAATAAAACATGCGGGGCCTGTTTAATAAAGGGAAAAGCAATTTGTTCCAGACAAAAAAGGAGCCCAACTAACCGACTTGCTATTAAAAGTGTGTCATAATAAGCCTTCATAAACAACTCATATGTCAAATCATGTCCTACAAGCCTGTGACTCTTGAAGTAGCAAAAGCACGGATATTGACAGCCCCAAAGCTTACATGTTTAGTAGGAAGCCAGCTGTGACAGCTCCTTATTTCTATACTTACAGGCAGGGCCAGTGCTTCCACTAGGCAAACTAGACAGCCGCCTAGGGTGCACTGCCACCTATGGGCACCTGGGCTCATGAATGATCCTCCAGCTGAGAGGAGGGGCGGCAGTGGAGGAGGAAAAAAGGACAGAGGAAGATGCTGGGTGTCTGGGCCAGTGTAGCAGCTGAGCTGCCACTCCTCCCAGACCTCAGTCCCTTACAGCAAGCTGGCTGGTGGCTGCTGATCACTATGGAGTTCCAGCTCTTCTCTTCCCATTAATCAGCTGTGCCTACATAGGAAGGTAATGTCTGACTCTGATGTCTCGTGTCTGTATGAGTGTCTGTGTCATGTGCAATGTCAGTGAGTGATGACATCATCACGAGTCCACAGCCTGCTCTTCTAGTACCTGCTGGGCCTGCTGATTTGTGTCAGTGTTAATGGTGGTGTATTTTGTCGGATATGTCACTGTGTGGGATCGCTCAGTTCAGGTGATCTCTATGTGTGTGGGCTGGGCTGCCTGCTGTCACAGTGTTTTATTTCCCCTCCATTGCCAGGGGAATTCCAGCCTGGGATTGTCAGAGTGTGGATACATCATCCCCCACGTACTGCAGCTGTCACCCTGCCACTGCCAGCCACAGATGCAGTCCATCTGTGACACGGATTTTGTCTTTAATATTGGTGTTGGTGGCATCTTGTGGCACTTATGTATGCAAATTAAAAGAAATGTAGCAGTTTCATGTTTTGTTTATTTAATATTTTTTACAGTTTTTTTTTATTATTTTTTTTTTTGGGGGGGGGCAAGTAGATGGTCTTGCCTAGGGCGCAAAATAGTCCCGCACCGGCCCTGCATATGGGTTTATATTAACCTTACTGCACACTTAAATCCTACACAAATCTCAAAAACTGGTGGAAAATGGTAGATTTAAAGTATCTTTTTGTGTAATCTCTTGAAAAGCTTGATGCACGCTTTTTTTGGGCTACCAAAGCTTTATAGAGACAGTCCCACTTGTTTTATTTCCACAATCTCAGTTGTGTTTTAAAAGGTCTGTGGCATGAATGTTGTAGTGAATTGGCAAAAGAAAGTTTGCCCAGGCCCACTGAGAGGCTTATATAATGAACGTGGATTGCAATACTGCAAAGGCGTTCATATCTCAATCTGGTTCCCTAGATGGTTAAAATTGTATATTAAATTTAAGACTCTCTTTTTTCACTTAGACCAATGTGATCCCAATTATACTTGATGTAAATAAAATTCAAACAATAAATTTATGAAACTATGGATTAAATGGCTATAATTACATATTATTACCCACCTCCAAGTTACCTAAATGACAATATTAGAAGTATGACAAAAAAAAAGTAAAACCAAGATTTGGACCATTGTACCCTAAGAAGTCCAACTTTTTGGTCGTATTTTTGTTAATAAAATTCAGATGGTATACTGTTTGTTTAAAGTGACTATGTTGCTTATGCAAAAAAAAAAAATGCTACTGACAGGTATAAAATACAATGCACATACCTGAGACAACTTTAATTTCCCTTGCTCCACCTAAATACCAGGCTATTCTGATCAGACGAAGTTAAAGTTTGCCTACCATTTAGTCTCTTTACATGTTTGGTGGCCCAACACCTTGATAGGCTACTCCATTGGTCAATAGAAATGTGAAGGAGGGATTGCTAAAGCTCTGCCTATTAAGAACAGCAGACTTTTTAGTATTCAAGCACAACTTGGGGCATCTAAGAGCTACTGCTGGTTTTAAGTGCCTACACTTAATAACCATCAGCAACTTTTGTTTAAAGTAAAGCAACTCTACTTTAACCTCCCTAGCAGTCTGATTATGTCAGTATTTCTGTGCTCAAAGCAGTACATTTTTGTGCATAGAAATATGTATTTTTTTTTATTGTAGGCCTGTAAATTTTAGGAATAATTCACTGAAATCTGTCCGAACAAGAGTCTAGTAAACATCCCGGGTATGTTAAAATTTGAAAAACAAAATAATAAATTATAATTGAATAAATAATCATAAAAAATAATAATATAATAATAATACATTTAATTCAATAATAAAATCAAACCAAAAACACTGAAATTTGAAATATAGCGCCAAGTTCGCACATCACTGAGGAAAGTCGCAAAATCTTTTTCAGTGTCTGATGACGAATTTCCCCACGAATCATTATCACTCAATTCTGCAAGTGGTTCAAATTTACTATCGCTGTTCTCTAGCTGGTCTAAAACCGCTTTTGACCTAAAGGGACGCTTTTTGAACTCCATGGACATTTCTCAGTTTCCAGGCAGAAAGAACAGTAAAAATGCAGGCAGGGCACAGAAAAAATCACTAGGGACAAAATGTATGTGAAATGCTTTGATACAGTAATGTTTTACTATGTAATTTTAGTGTATTTAGTGAATGTCACTTTTTCACATTTTTAAATTTCCCGCCGTTCCATCTCCGTATGTCCTGATGTCGCAGGGAACGGAACTCGGAAGACAGATGCATCGGCTGGAGGACATTAAAAGGGACACTGCAGGAGAGACATCGCGGGAGTGCAGGACAAGGTAAGGGAAGAAGAGATCCCGGAGCAGCGTTGCAAGGTATTCCCGAGTGTAGCTCGGGGTTCCGCTTGTGGTGCTGAAACTTTACCCCGAGCTACACTCTGGAATACCTCCAGGGAGGTTAAAATGTATTTAAAAGGTAAAAAAGCAGTTTGTAAGGAACAGCATTTATGCGTACCCCACTTACCACCTACAGCAGCAAAATCCCCAAGAGATATACTTGTTTAAGAATCTTCAAAATCCAGTACACTTCCAGGTGTGTCAGATGCCTGTTCCCACATTACGCTCGATGGTTCCTTCCACTGTCCTTAAAAAAGAAGTATGGGGTACTTTGGAAAAAAATTATATTCACCTATTTGGATGAAGCATTGGTCCAATGCTGCATCTGCCCCCCACCGCTTCTAAGACTGAGAACCACTGATCACTTGTTTCTCAGTCTTCAGTGAACAGAGAGTGACTGTCAGTGGATGACTCAGGCTCTCAGCCTGTCACAGACAGGCTGAGCCAGCAACCAGTCCAGCTGGCTGGGTAGATCTCAATGTTAAAATCAGGATCTTTCCAGAGCCTGGCCCAGCTGAGTGACCTGGCTATTCTGTTGTGACATAAGGGCTATTGGATAAAACCATAAAGGGCAGTAAGTGACATGACATCTGGCACACTGCTGTCAGATGCAGGAAATTGAAGGAAGGGTCTGGAGACAGAGTTTGGTGGCATGGGTGGTGGGACAGTAAGTATTAACAATTTTCTTTACAGGTTGGGCTTCGTTTTAACTTTTTAAGTACTGACAGAGTCACTATAATTGGAAAATGTACTGGTTTGGGCTTAATCACTAAATCGAGATGGGGCTCAGGTAAGTATAGGGGGGTTGAGGAGGAAACTGCACCCAGAAGATTTTTTTACCTAATGCATAGAATGCATTAAGGTAAAAACCTTCTGCATTTAGAACCGCTTTAAGGCCTGGTTCACACTAGTGCAATTTTAGAATCGCATTACAAGGAAAGTCACATTATTTTGCATGGCGGGAGTTCATATAAATGTGACTCCATGCAGTGATGTACACTGCAATTTGGCCCCATAGAATACGGAAACCACATCCAAAATGCAACCAAACTCGCATCAAAGTCACACTACATAATCATACTGCAAATTGAGTCAAAATCGCATCACAGTAGTGTGAACAGAGCCATACAGTGTTCTTGCATAACTTTTCTCACAGAGCATTATGGATTTTCTAGAGAGAGAGTAAATTTAAACTTAAGCTATTGAGCTCTGTAAACAGCTAGCTTTATACAACAGAACATCTACAAAAGAGCCTTGTAATTATGTTAAAAAATGTACTCGGAACGTGATAAGCTAAGAGGAAGTTTAAAAAGTACATATTCACACGCAATATTTTATATCTACCCACTAAAAAATAAAGTTATTTCAAAATGTAATAATTTAATCTTAACCATTATAAATAAAGAAACTATACACAGTACACTTTGCTTTACTTTCAGATTGCTAAATATTGCAGGTTTACCCCATGTTGCAAATTCTCTTGCACCTCCCATATATTGCGGAATGTCCTGCCTCACGGGGGCAGCACTTAAATTGCCATGCCATACAAGATTTGAAACACACTGCCTTTTGCAGAAAGGTATCCTCCCATTTTTTCCCATTGCAAGAAAGTCCCCATGTACCTAAATAAAAATTGTCAGGACTGTGATGTTACCCTGCTCCATGTTAAATATTATATATTAGATAGGTAATGTACTGAATAGTAGAGTTACAAGAATACATTTGTTTGGCAAACTGAATGCCAAGATTGATACACATTAAATAATGAATTATAAGAAATTCCGGAGCTTGTCACATAATCTAGTGAACATCGCCCACATAAGCCCCTTTTCCAGAGTATTTAATTAAAACATAATTATCATCTTTTATTCCTTTCAAAAGTTTGCAATAGTGGGCATGGCACATTTACTTTATAAAGTGGGTGTCAGCAAACTGACATGATTTTTGTATTGATGTTCTATCATTTCACTACAAGCAGCATACCTGTGTACAAATGTGAACAAGGAAAAGCTAAAGGTAATTGGGCGTAGCAACACATGACAATCAGAATGTATGTTTATGGTTTATAGACTGAATAGACTAATGAAAAAGTATTTAGATTTTTAGCTACATTTTACCTTTGTTGCACACATCTTTGATCACTGCATTATGTTGTTAAAGAAATCCTTTGGAAATAAGAACAGATTTTTAATAAAAATAATTGTAAACATCTGATCTAATTATCTATATATATCTGATCTAAATATCCCAGAATTTTCTGAACTCAACATGATCTGTTGAGAATTATTTGGCATAGGAGTTGAGAAACACAACTGGTTATTTAAAAAAAGCATTTTCTCTCTGTCTTTAATTAAACAGCAAGAGGGTGTATTGTTTAATTAGTAGCCCTTTTATTTTTTCCCTTTAGTTGTTGTTTTCATATTAGTTTAAGTAATACTAATTAGATTACAGGCCCACTCCACTTTCCCAAGAGGAGACACTTATTGTTTGCTTTATAGCTTGCCAATAAAGTCCATCTGTAATTAAAGTGTACTTGTCATGCAGTTCTGAAAAGTATATCTTGAATTTTCTAAGATAGTGTAAAACCCTCACTGCAAATTACAATTTACTAGAAGAGTAGATAAAATACTATAAATGTACTGTATTTATTCATGTTGTGATAATCTTATATGGTTATTACAGTTATCAAATACACTGAAAGCTGACTGCTTTGCTTCACATTACTGATATCATAAAATGAATTCTCAGGACCCCGGTAAGTGTTTCCCAAGTCTTGCCCAAAAAATGGCTTGATTTAGGTAAGTAGGGAAAAAGGAATCACACAATATTTATAATTGTAATACATACCAGGTTTATTCAGAAAAGTAGGAGAAAAGGAGAAAGGAGAAAAGACATACACCTACAATAGATTTAAAAATCAATCACTAAGTTTTCATATAAGCTGAAATGCATTATTCTCTTTAAAAATACTATCAACATTTTGAAATATGCAGATTTAACCAAAATAATAGCTCCACGGAGATTTAAGCTTCCAAACCCAGTGTTCAAATAAATTAGTCAGAATGATCCACTTGTGCAATTCTCCACCACATGCAGTGAAGTAACAACTCACCAGATATAAGATGCTAAAGGCAAAATATAGCCCGCTATATATCAGAATAGCCGACTCAACCCAAATCTTAACAGTCTTCCACACAGTAGGCTTTTACAGTCAGGATGAAACAGTACAAACACTCAGAAGAATGAGATTTTCCATAGTGTAGCAAGTTTATTAAAATCCAGTTGATAATATAAAAGTAAATATTGCACTCACATATTACTGTGGCCAAACGGCACCCCCCAGAGGGCACAAGCAGATGCTTCGCACTGCTGCTCTCAGCCTGAGTTGGCGTGCATTCCACAACTCGACTCCGTCACCGGAGGTGACACGCAGAAAGAACGGAAGTGACTACAAACAACTGGGCCTCAATGCATTTCGCAAATCGCGTCATCAGGAAGCTTTTTTTTTTTAATAACAAAAACAAAACCGGGTACTCTTGCCATGGAGATCATTTTAAGGCAATTATAGGGTGACAATACTCTGTCCTTGTCTACCAATTATGGTTGTAATTTTTTTGCCTTGCCAAATGGGCTTCTGATACTACAAGTGGTCATTCCAATACACAGAGATGGTCCCCTTTTGACATCTGGAAACCCACCCTGAGAAATGCCATGTAGCTATCACTAGACTGCATGTTGACATGAAGTGGCTGCAAGATATAACAGTATGAAATAGGTTAAATAAAATTTTTTTTTTAAAGAAATGGTAATGGTTTATGATATGATAAGGCAGTGGTTCTTAACCTTGTTGGAGTTACTGAACCCCACCAGTTTCATATGCGCATTCACCGAACCCTTCTTAATTGGAAAAATAAAATATGATTTTTAAAATTCAAAACATAGGTATATATTTAGGTATATATTTATACATAGGTGCACAAAATGAACAAAACCATTAAGAACAAAGAACAAAACCATTAAAACATGATTTTCACATAAAAACAAAAACATAATAATGAATATTTACTGCACAAATCATATGAGTTGGGTGTGGGTCTTCACCTCCGCCGAACCCCCGAGACTGACTCACCGAACCCCTGCGGTTCGATCGAACCCAGGTTAAGAACCACTGTGATAAGGTTTTCATCTACTTTACTTTCTGAGATTTTACAGTTTCCAGTTTAATTTTTCTTTGCATTGTTTAAACTTAATAAACATAGTTAAGCTGGCCATACATGGATGGAAGCAGGGACCCGACAAACTTCAATCCTTGAGTGGGCAGGCTGGTTGTACATTCAGTCTACTGATTGCCTTGTGTACAACCAGAGTGCTGGGTTTCTCCTAAATGACCAGAGAGTCCCACATCCACATTGAATTGAATTGAATTGAATTGAAATGTCTTTCTTCAACCAGCAGGTTTAACGAAAAAAGTGCATAATGTATGGGTTTTACACATTAAAACTAGGGGTAGAGGAATAAGTTGCAACTGCTTCCCCAAAGCCTCTTCCCTAAGGTGCTCAGACCAGCTGTCACATGCTGATGTCATCAGATACACTGCAGGTCCAATAACCGTGCATTGTATGTGAGGGTGGCGAGGGTCCGTCCAAAAAAAAACCCCAAAATCTTAGGGATGCACCAAAATGTTTCAGCCAAAAATACCCTTATCGGCCTTTGACTGATATGAAAATAGGCACTGATACGGCGGCCCACCCGCCGGTTCTCAGCCTTACCTGAGAACCCATCCAACGACCTTGGGCATAGAGATCAGTGCAGGAAAGAGGTCCGAAGCGATGTCATTACATCACTTCTGATTTCAGCGCCATGTAAACAAGGCCATTTTTTTTACTAGATCAATGATATTTTTTATCTAATGCTTTACATTGGAGAGATGTGGGGTCTTATTGATCGCAGAACTCTCCATAAAGAGGACCTGTCACTGCTTATTTCTATCACAAGGAATGTTTGCATTCCTTGTGATAGGAGTAAAAGTGATAACATTTTTATTTTAAATGGAAAGTGTAAAAAAATTTAATAAATTAAATTAAAAAATGTTCAAAGTGCCCCTGTCCCCCCATGCTCACGTGCAGCGGTGAACACATATGTAGACCATGCACACATATGTAAATGTTGTTCAAACCACACATGTGAAGTATCACTGCGAATGTCAGAGCAAGAGCAATAATTCGAGCACTAGACCTCCTCTGTAATTTTAAACTGGTAACCTGTAGGAATTTTTAAATTGTCACCCATGAAGATTTTTAAGTACCGTAGTTTGGCGCCATTCCACGAGCATGCACAATTTTAAAGAATGGAATGTTGGGTATCTATATACTCGGCGTAACATGATATTTCATATTTTACCAACAAATTGGGGTATATATTGTGTTTTTTTTTTTTTTATTCATTAAAGTGTATTTTTTTCCCAAAAAATTGCTTTTGAATTATATATACATTTTTAAAAATCTGTCCATTTCGGTTTCGGCTCCAGAATTTTCATTTCGGTGCACCACTACAAAATTGTCTGACATCCATCATTGTTTATGCCATATTAATTCAAAAAAAAATTAGACTTTGTTTTTGGTTTTTGATTCAGCATTTGATTTTAAATAAAAAAGAAATGAAAATGGTATGGACAAAAATGATAGGACCCTTAAACTAATATTTTGTTGCACAAGCTTTAGAGGTAATCCCTACACTTTCCAACAGGTAGTTTTCTCCCGTTGTGTCAGGTTTGAAGGGAGCCTTCAAGCTGTTGTGCCAGCTTTTTCTATAGATATTCAACAGGATTCAGAGCAGGGCTCATAGAAGGTCACTTCACAATAGTCCAATGTTTTGTTCTTTGCTATTCACTGTGTACATTTCACTTCAGAATTCCTTGGTAGTTCTGAGATTTCATGGAGCCCTGCACAGATTGAAGGCACCCCATGCCATACTCAGCAAAGCAGCCTCAAAACACAAATGAGCCTCCTCCATGTGTCTCTGAAAGCTTCATTTTCTTCGCCTGTGAAGATAAAGCTGATGTGATTTAACAAAAAGCTCCAGTTATGTCTCATCTGTCTGTTGGATATTCTCCCAGAAGTGTTGTGGCTTGACAATACTGTATGTATTTTAGAAAATTCCAGTCTGGCTTTTTTATGTTTTTCATTCAACATTTGAATCCTCCTGGGTCTTCTTCTTTTGAGCCCACTGTTGTTCAAAAAGCAATGAATGCTGTGATCAGACACTGATGTACCTTGACCTTGGAGTTCAGCTTGTACCTTTAGAGTTTTCCTTGGCCCTTTGTCACCATTCACATATCTTCCTGTTTATTCTAGGGTCGATTTTCCTTCAGTGGCCACTTTTAGGGAGGTTAGCTACTCTCCCACGGACCTTAAAGTGGAAGTTTATTGAAGTACCAACTAAGCCTTAACCTACTCCCACCCCCTTTCTAAGCCTATTCTATCTACCCTGTAAAGGAAAGAAGTCTATTCCTAACAATGCTAAGAGCAATCCAGTGCGATCACATGATCTCTCCTGCGGCCAACTTCAGTGAAGAGTAGACAATGCCAGCAGCGGGTGCAGAGCATGGGTGATGGCGTCACCCATAGGCTTAGTATGGGGCATCCGTTGTTGGCTGTCCCTCCTCTGCACTGAAGCCAGTGCTGGAACCTGATCATGTGACTGGACTAGAGCAGCCGCAGAATAGGTAAGTATACAGATCTTTCCTTTTACAACGTAGATAGAATAGGATTAGAATGGGGGTGGGAGTAGATTTAGGTTTTGTTAGTATTTTACTGGAATTCCACTTTAAATAATAATGTTTCCAACTGTAGGCACAGGAACATCAAGCTGCTTTAAGGTGGTCTTATAATCTTTACATTTGATAAGCTGGCGTATCTATTTTTTTAAATATCTTTAGACAATGCTCTCCTTTACTTTCTCTGGTCCATTTTCACTTCAGTGCACACAATGATAACAAACGGCACAGTTACTACTCTTTTTCCATTTAAATAGCCTGACTGGTTACAAAATTGAAGATTTGTGATACTAATTTAAAAAAATTAGTTTAGCTTTGTTTAATCCTTTCTAGAGGTACCAACAAATCTTTGCAGGCTATCTTAGAATATCTTTGCAAAATAAGCAATAATTCACTACTTTTCACACTTTTTGTTTGCTTTACCCAATGACATACCAAAGGCAAAAATCTATACTTTAGACAATGGCTTCTAATTTTACCACTTTTCAGGAGGAATGAACCATTGTTTCGATGAGGTTGATTTACGAAGCAACTATAGAGTGTTCACTTAAGTGGATTTTCACTTTTGAACAGAATTTTTGCTTAATGAATGAGGTGCAGCTCTACCGACTCAATCATCCAATCATGTCAGGTTATTCTTTACAAAGTGAAATTTCATCACATCCGCTAAGCTAAATGATAATTATTAAGTGAAAATTAATTTTGCTATGTAAAGAGCCGGAAATTGTCTGAAAATCAACTCTGATGGGTTTTGGAAAGGGTAACTACAAAATTTGTCATTATCTGTATTACACCTTATTTTTCTAAACCTAGACTTAACAAGCCTTTAACCTTTTCAGTGCAGGATGTGGGGTCATTGGCAACACCGTTCCTCTGTGATAAACATTCATACTTGAGGCTCAGTATGTTTTGTTTAATGTCAGTGGTAGTGGGATTATGTGTAGTGTGCATTACTGTTGTTTATCCAGACATGTTCAATATGCTTTTAATGCCACACCTCAGAAATCAAGCAGTTCTTGTGTCATGTCATTTTGTTTCAAGCTAGCAGTTAATTCTTAAAAAGCCTTGATCTTTATGTGAACCATACATATATGATTGCTAGTATTAAAGAATAACCTTTTAAATAAGATCAAACAAAAATCTTTCATATTGTGTAAAGCCTGTGACATACGTTGGTATTAAATCCCTAAGAAAAAGCGTTCATTTGAAAGTATCCTTTGTCTCCTTACTGCTTATGAGTGTGCACATACATATGCACACTTACCAACATACAGATCATAAATAAACACACTTGTCAACAATAGGAGGATCGGTAGGGTATAAAGCACCATCTGTAGTGTGTACTTTCATTGAGCAGATGAGGCAATTGAATTGTTGTGGCTTAAAATAAAAATTAAGGCTTTTTTTTTCATTTTAGACAAGAGTAAAGGAGGAGTATATCACCTGTCAAATTTGTTTTTGCTATCTGTGTTCCATTGGGGAGATTTTCCTTCACTTCTTGTCCTATCGCCAAAACGGGAAGTTAGAGGAAATCCCTCCAATGTGAGAGAATCACTGGCTGTCACCAGAACTAGTGTCCCCAATGGAACATTTCTCTCCAAATACTATGGGAACAACCCAAAATCTGGAATTTTCTTTTAATTTTGGTGAGTAAAAGACATACAGTAAACATAACAGTGTGAATCTCCCTAATGAGAGAACAGACAGTAGTAAAAACCTGATTGGTGTTCTAATCCCCCACTCTACAAAACTAAAGGAAAATTGTGTGTTTAGTTATACTTTAAGAAAGCAGAACAGTATTGTAATTGTAAAAATAATAAATCATGATATAACCATATAGTATTTGATTAAACTAATGGATCAGATATAACAGATGTATGTCACAGGGCTTCATAGGATTCATGTAATAAAACACTGCAAGGCATCTATATTAGTATCGACAGTTAATAGATAAGTGGAGGGTACTAAAAGGGAAGACCAAAGACTACACTTGTCCACTCAAACACAGGATACTTATACAAACGTAGATTTTATATTTTGTGAATGATTTTTAAGTGACTTGCCTAACGTTTAGCTCATATACCTCTCATCACTTGTGTTACTTTAAAATCCTACCTAAAACCACAATGTAAATTTAAAGTACAACCTTTCCTGTGCAGCTCAGAGTAAAGGTTAATTTAGCTCCCTACTCCCCAACAGGACATACTCACCTTTCCTTCACCCCCCTTTCAACTGGTTCACTACTTCCAGGTATGGATGAGCTTGACCTTCAATCAGGTTCACAAAGCATTCCTACACTACTATTTCCAAAAAACATGATCTGGCATAGCTAGATCAAAATTGAGATAGACATCAAGTCTACTACACTATCTACAAAGCCAGCACTTATAATCATTTACTTCTACAAACTTAATTTAGAATATCCTTACAATAAATATTTTAACAGAAGAAGAAGAAGTATTTACCCAAGGTTCACCTCACTACTATGCGAGACTCAATGCTGTGTGTCAGATATACATTTCAATCTCATTATTGAATCTAGACATCAAAGCTTTATGCAAAAATTTGGCCACAAGATTTAAACACTTTCTTTCCTGATGGATCTATTTAGACCAATTGGCCTTATTTCAGAGCAAGAAGCAATAGAGAGCCCTCTAAGGGTTTTACCTATTATTAACCATTTGTTGACTTTGATAGGACGAACAAGGAGTTCCAGTCTTGCTCCTTAAAGGTTTGGCCAGGGTCCCAAAATCTTAGTTGGATATTTTTTGGCTTTTTGAAACCAGTGGCACCCTATTCCCTCTTTTAAGACAATGGCATTTGGCAGCATTGCTCGCTATTTGCATATTTGACATAGAAGTTCATTTGTTTACATTAAATCAAACATGCATAAATTAGCAGCCCATATGGCTAACATCTTTCTGTAGCAGCATTTCCATACCTGCTCTCATGTAACTCCAGGTATCCAGATAGCAATCCAATATTAATTTAGGGAGGTCTGAAACTCGAAATATACTACTGAAGAAAGCAGAATGTATCATATGCTCTTTTCTTTTTATTTGCAAACCTAGTCAATTAAAGTACCTATGCATTTAGTTTGTCTTAAACTCTGTACATAAACACAGATTGATCCTGCTAAAAATATACACATTCAGAGCTAAGTAGAACAACATTTCACATGGTTTGGTGGTATTATTAATATGTTTTATTAAATTAAAAAAGATCAATCTTTAATAAACCTGGGGCTAAGAAATGAAGGACTGCTCCCTCCACCCGCCCTTTATCCCTGCTATTTTCTTGATCCCTATAAGCCCCTCATTTTCAGTTAGTCTATGTTAATGTTATTTTTTTCTGCACCACACTAGTGGCACCATACTAATCTAAGAGACAAACCGCCTCTAACTTTGGCTCCTTTTAAAACCTTATATTTCCTTCACGCATATAATATATAATCACATTTTGCAACTATAAACAAAGGGAGCATTATAAGTCTTACACTTCTGACAGGGTAGCTGATGATATTGTGTATTATTTGATAGATTGGTTGATTGTATTTTCAAGTGTACAGTGGATGTATACATTTTTGTTTTTTGTTTCTGTATCCTATTCTATGTATCCTATGTTTTTTTTGTGAAAATAAATTACACAAATTATGTAATTAAAATGAATTTATTGCCAAGAACCTTAATTAGTGTTACAGATCTTATTCTTTAATCTCCAAAAGTCTTCTTTAAATCATTCCATTCTGTGTTCACTAATTCTATCTGGCACAAGCCTTATCACAGTCACAAGAGTGATTGATCACATAATTTATAGTTACATAGTTGGTAATGCTCAATAAAGACGCCAATCCATCTAGTTTCCTATAAGGGTTTCTAAAAGCGGTGGGTTTACAATAAAAAGGTACCAAGCAATGGTGTCTTACACATAGCCCTGTGGATTCCTCAAAATTGCATAAACCTCCCCAGTTTTGTTAGAAAGTCTTGACAGAAAATATTTTAGTAAAGTGGGGAAGAGTTACAATATTTGACAATGTTTTTAGTGCTCTCTGTGCCTCTTTGTCCTCTCCCCAAATGAGAAATTTAAAATCCTCACCTTCTTCCCCATTCTACTGAAAAATAAAATAATTTTTTGCTAGTGTTAGGCTGGGTTCACACTTTTACATTGCATTACATGGTCAGGAGGCATGCATATATATAAACCCTGATTACACATTAAATGTCCCCACCTATGCCAGGTGTAGAAGACATACATACAAATATACATGTGGTTAAGATGCATGTACTGTACATGCATAAGCCCCAATTACACATTACATATTTCCACCTATTTCTGATGTGGAAGAATAATTTTAGGGACACCATTTTAGTTTATAGTGATAGTAAAGGCATTTAAAAAAAAAATAACAAACGTGTTATATTTACCTGCTCTGTGGAGTGGTTTTGCACAAAGTAGCTCCAGTCCTCCTCTTCTCGGGTTCCCTGCCAGTGCTTTTGGCCCCTCCCTCCTGCTTAGTGCCCCCAGAGCAAGCAGCTTGCTATGGGGGCACTAGAGCAGGCTTGCTACCGAGCCGCTGCTCTGTGTACCTATTCACACACAGAGCCACAGTTTGCCCCCACCCCTCTCTATGCTCATTGGCTCACTGGCTGTGATTGACAGATGTTGTTTGTACCTGTAGTGGAGCCCAGAAACAATGGTGAACCTTTTTTTTCCTACCTGAAACATACAGACACTGACTCTAACTGACACTGATAACCCTGCCACTGACCTAGATCAATTCCTGCTCTAAAATCTATTTTTCTTTATTTTTTTACACACATTTACACAATTGTTTTTGATTTTACTTTTTCTCCTGTAGCAGGAGAAAAAAGTACAATGCACATTTCTCTCCATTCAAGAGGAGAAAAAAAAAGGGACAGATTGCAAAGTGACTGTCCACAATTATAGCCAAACAAAGGCTATCACAATGATCAGTTACCAGGCTTTCTGGTTTCTGATTGCTAGTACGGTACCTGGGGCTCTTGGTGAGAGCCCAGTCCCTTAGCTGGGAACATGCTGTGTAGCTTGCTCCCAGCACAAACACATGTATGCATATATGTGGAATCACAGAAAAAGACCCACTTTAGTGACACCACATATATGTGTACATGCTGAGGGAAGGGGTTAATTTAATCGAAATGTCCCTGTTGTTCACCATCATTGGCTCTGGCCAGTTGGGGAATCATAGCCATTTTACTGGAAATTGCCTAAAATCTAGAAAAAAAAATATACACATTTGTTTTTCTGCAGATATGTGCATAATAGATCCAACCATTTTCCACCCAGCAATAGTACATTTACTACTGGCTGGCAGAATGTACCTGTACCTCAGGTTGTACCTGTACCTCTGCAGCAGTGGGATCTTATGGCAGTTGGACACAGCAGATCATAGTGCTCAGTATCTGGCCAACTGTGAGTGGCTGGGGTATCGTGATCACTGTGATTGTTTATACATGATATACATGATCGATTACACAATAACATGTAAACAAAACTGTTATGAATAGCAGCCATGTAATCGATTACATAGTACTGGCCATTCACAGCAGCCTTGTACCATGTGATAGCATTACAATAGTAAGCAAATTGTCATGAATAAAAGCCATTCATGACAGTTAAAACGACTGCTTATTACAGTGATCATCATCATAGTGTAAAATAAAAACCACTGATCACTTCCCCCAGAGTAGTAGTTTCACTATGGTGACACTGAACTACTGTGATGACATTATGTAAAAAAAGAAAAATGAAAAAAAAAAAAGAAAACAAAAGTTTAAAAATTAAATAAAAAATTATTTAAAATATTTTTCTACATACTGTCACCAGTAAGTATCCCTGATCACCTCCACACCAAACATATAATGACGCTGTATTGAAATGGTGACAGTATGTAAAAAAAAAATGCGAAAAGAAAAACTTTAAATTCTTCATTTTCCCAAAAATATGACGAAAAATTACAACTTCAAAAAACGTGCCATGCCTCTTACTAAATATCTAGGATTGTCTTGGTGGTGGAGGGGAATGTTGTACTGTCCTGGCATTTTAGGGCCTTAAGAGATGAGATAGGCAGGAGGAACATCAGGAGTGATCCATTTTCAAATATACCATAGATTGTAGACTCTATAACTTTCACACAGACTAAATTGTATACACTAATTTGGGTAATTTTTACCAAAGAAATGTAGCACATTACATTTAGGCCTAAATATATGAGGAAAGATTATTTGTACGCAAAGAAAAAAAAAATCTAAATTCTTGGTATTTTTTCATTTATATAGAAAAAAATAAAAAACCCAGTGTTGGTTATATACTATCAAAAGAAACCTCTATTTGTGTGAAAACAATTATATAAATGTCATATGGGTAAAGTGCTGCATGACTGAGCAATTGCCATTTAAAGTAGCACAGTGCTGAATAGCAACAAAAATGCCCTGGTCAAGAAGGGGGTAAAACCTTTCAGAGGTCAAGTGATTAACCTTTAAATTTTTTTTTCAGCCTACTAATTTGTAAAATACACAATGTGGTGCTTATATTGAAAAGTTTGAGAACCTGCATAAACTACATTTTTTTTTTCTATTTGTCAGCTTATAATAAGAAATATGATCCAGAAATCTTTTAAACTGTGTGCCAAAAAAAGCTGTATATGTCCCTAAAACATGAAGAAATTACTTTGCAAGGCAAAAAAGCGACAGAGAAAGGTTAACCACTGCATTTTGAAATGGTTCAATTTTGCCTGGGTAATGTGGCTTAATGACATAAGGTCACGAAAGGGTTAAAATTATTAAACTACCTTAGAAAACCATAATGGCTGGCCAAATTGCATAGATAGATTCTATACCACCTTGACTGATTTCTCAGTGTACAGGATATCATAGAAACGTGAATTCATTCAAAAACTGTACATTTCTGTTTGTTAGTTTGCTGTTGTCTAAGTCGTTTCTCCTTCAGCCAAGTAAGGAGGGGATTTGGGGTGATCTAAATTAACTGTTATTTTGTAAAGAGCTGATTTCCACTGTGAGGGAGGTAACTTTGAAGCAAACATTAATTCAGCCTGAAGCAGATCATAGAGGGAAGAGATAAATTGTTTGAGCTATTGGTATCTCCAGTGGTTTTGGGAATGATGTCCCCATTGTGCTCTCAGATCTGCTGGATATGTCTTTATTTGGAGATAAAATTACCTAATCTTAGGATGTCCTGCACAGACCAATTTTTAAAGGCCAGTCTAGTCATCACTCTTCTAAGGAATATAGTAGGTATTTAGTCATATACAGTATAAATACATATGTGGAAAGGTAAATATAATAATGGGACAATATAATAATATACTAGAATCAGTACAATGTAATTGAAAACTAATTAGTTTGATAATTATCATGGACACATATAAAGGGAAGAAAAGGGATGTGGGAGTCATCAGAATGTAAAAGTTATTTAGATTACAAAAAATGAAAAAATACCATGAGCCTTGACATGCAGAAATGAATGATTCCAGCCAACCCCTACCTTTTCATGCCCTGTGCAAGTACCAAATGTATGCGATTTAATGCAGCAATCTGGGTTAGCCAAAACTTTAATAACTCTAGAAAACAGCATTCACCCAGTAATGGACCCTTAGGCTGGATGCACACCTTTTGATCCTGTTTTCATGTCATGTGTTGATAATGCTTTTTAACACACATTTTGGGGTATTTTTATGTCCAACAATTGTCATCCATAGACCTTTTAACGTGTGCCAACATTAGGTTTTATGGACAATTCATGTTGCACAAATGTAAACTAGTACTTTTTAATACAATGGCTAACCTGTGTAGATGCATTGCATGTGTAAACTTAAAGCAGAATTCCACTCAAAAGTGGAAGCTTCACTTATCTGCCTCCTCCCCCCTCCACTGCCACATTTGGCACCTTTTGGGGGGGGGGGGGAGCGGGGAGCGGGTACCTGGTTTTGACAGGCACCCACTCCCACTTCAGGCTCAGTTCATTACAGAAGTTCAGCCTCCCCCCCCCCCCCCGCCCTCTGGGACATTTACAGGTCCCAGAGGACTGTGGCCCATTCACAAAGCACAGTAGCACAGTGCGATTCACGCATCCACAAGGCTTCACTGCCAGTTTCCCTTAGTCAAGATGGTGGCGTCAGCACCCAACAGCCAAAAAAAGAATCGGCTCGGGGTGAGGGGGAGGCGGAGCTCTTCTTTAAAATGCATTGGTTTGAATGCATCCTAAGACTTTGTAAAACATCTATAAGTAAAAATCAATATTTAATTGGGAAGTCATAGATTATTGTAACATCATGTGCCTATAGTAAGTATTGTAGCAGCAGTTACATATAATGCTTTACACTGGAACCCTCTACTGCCTTTTTCCTTCACTCTTGGATATCAAAGAGTTTGAGTATTACATTACACACTGACTGGGCAGGTCATTTACTAATTTCCAAATGTATCTATAAAATTGAGCATTGATTAGGTGTTGCATTGTTTATTTGATTAGAACAGTGTTTAAGGCAGTCTAAATTGAAAGTGGAATTCCAGCTTAACCTTAACTACTCTTACAAATGTCCTTTCCCCTCTTCTAACCCCTATGCTTATTAACCTGTGTAAGAAAGATGTATATACTTACCTATTTTCAGGCTGCTCTGGTCTGGTCAATTGATTCCCTTTGTCAGCCAGCCGTGGCTGCAGGTGAGAGAACAGTGTGTTCTGACAACATCTATTAAAGCCTGGAGTTGTGACATCACCCATAGGCTTCAATGGTCCATCTGTTTTCAGCACTGTCTCCTCTCCCCTGCAGTGACACTGGCTGATACAGGGGAGCGGGATCACGTGACCACACCGGCGTGGCCTGAAAATAGGTAAGAAGCTTAAGTTGTCTGCTAATAGAAGTATCTTTTATTGAATATCACTTAGTACATACCCTTGATGAATACAAAATGTATCTAAAGCCATTTTTTATTGTTGATAGAGTAGGGAATAGTTAAAACACCTACCATTTTTTTCTGCCTTTTTTTTCATTGGGGACATTTCCTTATCTAGAGAAACATCAGGAAGTGAAATAAAATATCTCAAAATGAGAGGAAATCACCTGCTAGATGGTGTCCATATTGAAGTATTTCCTCTCTTTTTCTGAAGTGCAGGGACACCATTGAACAGCAGCATTGCCAGTTTGGAAGGAGAAGAGTGTTACATGTACCAGCAGATTTAAATACAATAACAAATTGAAGCTAAACTCTAGCTAATACTTTATAAGCTGATCATTGTCAGCACCCCTGCCAGTATTAAATGGTTTGTCTCATCTCTGAAACTGATACATTCTACTGGAGAGCTTGTTCATTTGAAAAACAACAGACTTAAAGGCCTCTCTGTCCCAAAGGTTTGATATTTTTAGGATCAATGCATCCGACAGGACTATTACATAGGAGCCCCCATACCATAGTTGTTGCAGCTTGGTCACAAATCTTTGCCAAATTAGATTGACACATTAGATTTCCAAAGATGCATGCCTTAAATACTATAATATCCAACCTTAAGAAAACACCTTATGTTGTAGATCTAGATCTAGACCTAAAATCAAATTGTTTTAGCATATTAGAGATTGCGAGCTTTAGGGACAGAAAAAAAGCTCTTGACCTCTGTTGTTCACAACAGAAAACATTATGGATTATGCCTGTTTAGGTTTACCTCAATTATAGATAAGTGGTAGAAGAACAAATAAGAAACAAGAGCTATTTTACAAGAAATCACTCTTAGATGACTGCTTTAGCTAAATAATACACATTGCAGACCTGCGTTGCTTAACATGCAGGCCTTGCAATACAAGTGAAGCTGTTTAAAATTAAGGTAAATCTACTCAGGGTCGGGGACAAGATGAAGGTCATATTCATATGTATGTATTTACCAGCAGCATTTTCTAGTATTTTTCTCTGAATGCTGGCCCAGTAAAACGTCACCTTTTGAAGATTAAAGTCTAAATGTGCTCTTATTCCAGTAATAGATTCTTGTGCTTATTTACAACATTTTCCTCCAGTATTCTCTTCTTCGGAAAGTATCTTTTTTTCTGTATATTAACTTTTTAATTCATTATTTCACTACTAAAAAAAAAAAAAAAGAACACAGCTTAAGCAATATATAATTATGAAATGTTATATACCTGCTATGGAGAACTGGAGAGATAATAGGAAGTTCTTAGGAGAAATTACAAATCATAAGACGATTATATTATGCCAGCCATATGCTTATCCTGAGATTTATATGTATATATTCTCTGTGATTAGCGAGAAATGAATTCTGATAGGCATTGTCTCCTCTGCTGTGTTCCTCTAGCACATCCTTAGTGGAATTTCATTTTTGGGGGCTTTGTTAAGTACACAGGCCTTTCAACCTTCTGCCATCAGCCAATTAGGAAGGTCCCGATGTCAAGCAAAGCTCACTCAGAGCCAACAGGGAGGGGAATGACTGAGCTGCCTTTGAAGTTAGAAAGTCATCCGATGGGATTTTCACCGTCTTTTCAAAGCCTTTTACTTTTATTATTAAACAGCAATTGAGACTGATGCACACACAATGAAAAACACATTACCACATACACTGCAGTGAACACTCTAACCCACATCTATATATACATTTCACAAATATTCACACACACACACACGCATATATATATATATATATATATGCGTGTGTGTGTGTGAAAAAAATACAAAGTAACCATTAATAGTGCTAATAAAAGCATATACGGGTGTTTTTTTAGATAAATTCTTTTGTTGTTTTGATCCACTGATTCATGTTACTTTTTTTGGGTTTCAACAAAGATGTGAGTATTGTTTTAGACTTTTTTTTTTATATTTAGGGTTGTATATATCGATGATTCCATATAAAATTCGCCCAGCATTTGTCCATTTTTCAACCAGCACTCTTTTATTCACACTTATTTACTGTATTGATCACAAGTTTTTTTTGCCCACTTTCAAGCAAAAACCCTTTTGGGGAATTGCATCAAATAGATTTGACCAGCATCTGTTCTTCCATGAGAAAGTGCTTCACTCTACTATTCATCCTATTTATCACTCATTGAATGAAATTCACAATATTGAAACTATTCCCTGGTTTGGTGGGAAAAATATGTTTCCAACGGAAATGCTGCTGGACCTGTCCCATGGAAATTATATTTAATCTGTTATTTTAAGTACTTCTTTTGCTGTGGAGAGTACTGAAACTCTTTTTACAATACAGGTTCAGCAGCATTTCCATTGAAATGTATTTTACTGTAAAAAAATAAAAGTGCATGCCACCCCAAAACTGCCCCCCCCCCCCTTCTAAAGGTAACCAGCCTGACAAGCAAGGTATACAAGCTAGTATCCCCATAGCAAGGGAGCTGAGAGTTTTCAGTTTACCAATTCTTAAATGTGGTGGCTGCAAAAGTTGTCCTAGGGCTTGTTCACACCAAAGACAGTTGATTTCTAAGTGCCCCGTTGACACCACAATGCTGGACATTGTGCCCTACACAGAAACACCCCCACAAATAACACCAGTGCTTTGGTGTGAACAAGGCACATAGAAAACAATAGTTTTCTTTGTGTCTTTTCAGAGATCTGCATTTGACAAGTGCTGAAAAAACACAGGTGCTGAAAAAACGCATGGTGTGAAGGAGCCCTTATTTTCTTCTGTTGATCTGACCAGTAAGTGTGTAATTTTTCAACTTTCTTCACAAGCCAAGCTGTGCAACAAAAGTGACAGTTAGAATGCTAAGAAAAACCATTTAACTGACAGGAGTGCTTACAATGGTCATCTTTTATTCTTTTATACAAAACCTTTATCCCAAAAAGAAAAGAAAAACTGTTGCTGGAACTGCATAAAACGTGTCAGCTAGTGTTTGGTTTTAAAGTGGAAGCAAACCCAATTTTGTATCTTTTTACGGTAAATATTTTCTAAATGTGCACTGTTTAGGAAATATTTACCGTAAGAGCGCCAGTAATGTCACCGGCGATTGTGCACTGTGCACTCAATGGACAGCGTGCTGTCCTTTGAGAAAGCCAAGCCGTGGCCAAAACGTACGCAGCTCGCAAACCTGAAAGGAAGAAGGTGAAGATGGAAGCCTTGGGAAGCCATGACAGTGTTCCGCTGGAAGGCTTCTTTTTCAGGTAAGTCTTTCATAATGTGCTAGTATTCGATGCATACATTTTGCTGTTAACTTGCAGTGAGAAGATTTTTTATTTTTTTTTTTTGCAGTTTACTTCCGCTTTCATGTGTTAGTCAAGCCCACCAAAATTTGCTAGTGCATCTGAAGCTGGCCAGAAATAGGTAGAATTTTGAAAAAACTTTTTAGGAAAAGGATGTTCTGAGAAAGTTTGTTAATTTTTCTTATCATTAGTGGGTCAAATTGACATTTGTTTTTGATCACAGTGACAGGAAAATTTGAAGGAGCAGGATGGAAAATTTTTATCGAATTAATTTCTAACAGCATATGTTGTTTTCGATTGTTAAAGTCAATTCATTATAAAATCGGTTGTTAAAAGCATGTGATATCTTTTAAACGAAAAACGAATGTTCTGATAATATTCGTATGAATTTTCTTAAGACCTTTTGTAGGAATTTTTGTTCAAAATACTATCCATCGATGGCCAACTTAACACTACTCTTTCCTCAGATTGACAGTGGTGCTTTCCAGAGGCATCTCAGTGGCTCCCCCAATGGATTAAAGATACCCTAAGACAGTAAGTTTATTACTGGCTGGATCACCAGGTGAAAATAAAGGAAAACAGCCTAAAAATACACGCATCCACCACATTTAAGGATTGGGAATCTGTAATATATTACATTTTATCCGGGGATGGTAGTATCACTTATAGGGAATGGTCACCACAAGAAAGAGGTGCCTTAAATGATAAGTCCTCTAAACATTATTACTGCCCCAGAGATCCTACATTTATAAAGCCTTACCTATCTCTGCCTTTTTTTCTTTTCTGCAGGTGTTTATTTTAGTGTATTTAATGTTAGACAAATGTGTCAGGAAAAATAGCTGAGCTGATCCTTGTGTAAATAAAAAATATTTTCATGCTGTTATAGAAAACTTGCAGTGGAAAACCAGGGGAAGTTTTATATATGAAACTCTACAATTCCTACCTTGCCAAGGTGAGGTAAAATATGCGACTATACCATAAGCTTCTGTGAGAGAATTGGTTTATGCGGCAAAGTCTCAATCACCCTTTTAGTGCTGATTACATTATTGTGGTGTCATGGTTGACTTGGAAGGAAGAGGCCTTTACTGAATGCTAAATGAAAAGAAGAAGCAATTTAATTTTCTTTATCATCCATTGAGGGACACAGGAATTCACATACAGTTGGGTTATACAGCTGCTTTCAGGAGGTTTGGACACTGGCAAACAGAAAAATCATAAGCAAGCCTCCATATAATCCTTCCTCTACCCAGCATGCCTCTATTTTTTTTTATAGTGTCCTAGGAAGTTGCATTCCTTTTCTCAGCTCTATTTTTTGTTGTCTTTTTTTTGGATGTGGATTCTTTCCTCTGGATTTTAAATCAGGACTCATCATTACACCGTTGCTCGAGCTGGTCTTTATATAGCAGCTATCCATATTGGTATTTCCTCAGCACTAGCTTTGGAAACTGTACCTAGACTCAACTGGACATTGGGGCTAGCTATGTAATTATGTTGGCTGTTTGGCACTGCCTTTAATCTGTCAAACTCTGTTCAGATGGGTGGATTCCGTTGCATCCCTTTTAAAAGATGACTCTAAAGTACATTGTGGGACCTGGTTGTTTGGACCTAGATCCTTCTTCTTTAGCTGCTATGCAGCCTTGAAAGGAAGGCTTCCCAGATATCTTCCCTTTTTCTACCTTTAATCAGAATGTGCTAAGCTTAGTGAGGCTAAGTTTCCTGCTCCTTGCTCCACAGCTATGAATGCTTCATTGGGCTGGGACTGGTTAGATTGTTTTGTGCTCAAGGTTAGGCAGGTCATGCTGAATCCTAGCTAGTCTAGCAGACTCCTTCAGGTGCTGAGTGGATTTTTTCCCTTTTGCATTCTCCTTTCTTCTGGTGCTTCTTCGCCCATCTGGAAATACTTTATACGTTATCGCTTTCTATCTTGCTGGGGTAGCACTTGTACTTTTCTCCCTATCAGTCTAAATTGTATTGAGGGATTGCACTCTTAAGTGTAATGATTTCCCACCCTTCAACTGGAATGTTTTTGTCCAAACTTTTTAAACTTACATCTCAAATGTATCTGAATTCCCATAAAAAAATAAGCTTTTTTTCCACTAACCATAAAATATTTTTCCATTGAGGGACATGGGCTTTTCCACTCTCTATTATTTTGCTTTTGCCCTTGGTACTTCTGTTTTTATTTTACCATACTGAGGCATGCTGGGTAGAGTATGGGTTATACAGCTGCTGGCTCACAATGTTTTTATTGATCAGTGTCTAGACCCCCTGAAGGCAACAGTATAACCCAACTGTATCTAAATTTCTGTGTTTCTCAATGGACCACAAGAAAGTGATTTTACTATAAGTACAAATATCTTTTTTTCTATTCTTCATCTGAGTTACAATGTGGATGGTATTTATTGTATGTTAACTTTATGGACTGGCTACAGGTCTAAGCTATGTGTGGACAGAAAGATTTTGTCTGTCCATGTTATTATATGTTGTTGTAATAATCCTAATCATGTAATTAGATTATTTTTATTCTTGTTATGTGGGCAGAAGACTAAGATATTATAGAAACAGTAAAAGTGATCTCTTTAATTTCTAGTTTGACGGTCCAATAGGATAATTAGGGATTAGGATTGGGAACCTTAAGTACTTATTAATGTCAGAAATGCTCTTTATGGCACTAAAAATGTTTATAATTAGCTGGAAAATCTCAGCGTAAGCCTTCCGGGTACCTCATTGCTCAGGCTTTCTTTGCTAAGCTGTACATTGGTGGATTCTGGTATGTTTGTAGTTCTCAGAGGGACATATCAGTTGCTCTTTTTTTTGTCACTGCATTATTTTTTAATTTTTTTTTAAGGTGAGGGTCTGGCAGTAAGGCGGACCTTCCATTTATCATGGAAAGTCTGCTTTAAAGGTGAAAAATGGAGCTGCAGTTTTATAACTTGGTTTATATCTTGGTTGCCAGTTTCTTTATGGAAAATAGTATGACCCTATTTTAAAGAGTTCAATAGTTCTTCTAATACATCGTGACTGATTCCAGCTTTCAGTCGCACTGTAACTCATTTAGCTCAGCAGCTGAAACATTTCCATGTAGTTTTTATTATATAGATGGGTATAGATGGGTTAGATTATCTGTCATTTTTTTTATGACTGATTCTCCAAAGTGGAGATTTCTCATTACTTCCTATCTAAATGGTGTCATATAGAACAAAAAGTAAGGAGAAATCTCTACAATGTGGATGAAGACAACAATAACTTCTAACCTTAGCCTGCTCATTTAAAATGTAAAGAACGTTTTTCTTTGGAGATGAGCCTTTATGAGATAAATGTGGCTTCCTCAACTCTGCAAAGTTAATTACACACTGTCACATGAAAGTGTACAGTGAAAACTATAGAAAGAAGGATACAGTATATAGCATGTTTTATAATAAAATCAACCAGTGTTTAGGCAGGCTGGTCAGCAACAGGAAAGCAGATTTCAAGAACAGGTTCAGGGTTCAAGTTGCAGGGGAACAGCCGTAGGCCATCAAGCAACTTCCTGCCTCAGCTCTGCAATTGGCTGGAGATGACCTTTGTTCTGTGCATTGGCTCGTGTGCATGTCATCCTATTAAGCCATCCAGAAAGATGCACACATTTTGCTTTTCTTGGATGTCCTGCAGACATTATGAGATTCAACAAGGTATACCAACGCTGCAGTGACTCTAATGATACCCACTAATTAAACCTTTTGTGAACAGAGGTCTTCGATGCCTAGAAGCCCAGGCTGAATTTAGCAATGAGACCATGCATCACTAACTTGACAATAACTCTATGACTAATTTAAATACTTGAGAAATTAGATATTTTAAAATGACATTTAGGGCTTTTCTTTGGTAAACTATGTTAATAAGAACCCTGCACTGTTTTTTCATAGGCTGACAAAAGGACAAAAATATTGCTGCCATTAGGAGGGTTATTTTGTCAATGAAGCCTCCAGCCTGCATGTCATTGTTATTTAACAGCTGACAGTAATCCTGTGTTTAGAAACTACTAGGAGTGGTTCCTGATCATCAGTGAGGACCACAGCTGTCAGTGACAGCTGTAATTAGCAGCCACCATCTTCACAGTGTCGGCTCTAACCCCCGGTTCACGTATATGCGGCTGTGCGGGCTGCATTTTGCACGGGCGCGAGATCCCATTCATTTGAATGGACTCCTGTGCCCGTGACACACATTGAAGAAGTCCCTACACTTCTTTGGGAAACGCAGCCCACACAGGAACCTTGGTTCCTAGTACGGTTGCGTTTTTCAGTGCGGGCGGCGTGCCATTAGAATTAATGGCACCCACCCACGGGTACGCATTTTTCTGTACTGGTGGTGCGGCTGCACAGATTTTCATGCAGATCCGCAGTAGTACCACCCGCACAGCTGTGAAGTGAACCTAGGGTAAAAGGAAGGACTTTTATAAACATAGGGTCAGTATAGGGTATCATGCTGGGAAAAGTTAATATACATATTGTGGGTAAAAAGAGGTCAAAGACCTAATTCATATATATGGACAATATGACATATATTACAGAATATGTACACAGCTATTTCAAATATAATATATCTAATGATTCAAATATAATATATCTAGTGAATTAGATACAGCTTTCATGTCACATTCTTTGATTGGGTGACAACAATGACACACTGTCATTGAAATGGTTATCAGTGTTTTCACCTTTATGTTCACAATTCTTAGCAGGACTACAGGAGTACATGCTGGCACATCAAAGAGACCCATTCACCTTACTGATCAGCAAATCTGAGGGAGAATGATCAACTCTGTCAATAACACCCCCTGTACATTCCCCACTGCTGGAATTGTGGGAAGTGTAGTTCTTTTACGTGACATGTGTGCCCCTTACCAGCGTACACAACTGCAAGTGCCTAGCAAAATCAGCACAGGCAAAAAGTAAATAAGATTAAGTTTAAATAAAGACATGCATATTTTATAAATAGATATGGTGGTTAGGCCTCACTATATAATTATTTCTGCAAGGGGCAGTGAAGGTTTGAGATATACTGTAATTTAGGATGGGTTTATGGGAGAGGTTTGCATTTGCTAAACAAGTAAGCCATATTCTAACCTGCAAAGAAAGCACACCTCTTTTTTTCAGGCAGTGCTTGTTTCATCATTGTGGAACAGAGAGACCTAATCTAAACACACTGGAGGTGCTGGATGACACAAAAGGTTACACCATGTCATATCTATGCACAATGATAGTCTTGGTGACATAGTATTTTGGAAATCCAACAGTAGTACCTCCTTCTGTTGAGGACAAGGACTTCCTCAAGGACAATTCCAGCAGTTGAGGTGGTTAAATGTCTTTGGTATTCAGAAAGCAAGCCTTTATTAAAACTGCGAGAAAACTAAGCATTTGCTTCACTGAACAGAACACAAAAATAAGTCATATGTCTCTTTGTAGCATTCATATCAAAAAGAATTTGATAATCAAACTCACATCCTTTGTGTTTGTTATCTACACAAGCCAGGATAAATGAGAGGGTCATTTGACTCAAATACAAATTTTGAAGGACTTCCCAAAAGAGTGTTCTCTTTACAGGACCAAACTTAACTAACAGCTTTGTAAACTTGACTGATACATAAATGAACCAGATGCTGTTACAGCTGATATGCAGCAGACATTTCATTATTTATGAAGACCAAAAAAAGCCGTGGAGTATTATGTCAGATTTTTCAACAGGCCTTCTCCTGAGCTGAGGAGAAGAAGAACTGAAATATAGCTGTGATGTCTGGCAGTTCAAAATCTTTGTACAGAAGAATTACTAATTTACATATCAGAAGCTAATATAACACTCACTTTGCCCAGGAGAATCATATAGTTCTGTTCTATGACCAGTTTAAGGTTTAAAAAAATGTATCAGAAATGGTAAAACGGACTAAACCCGGTGACCATGCAATGGTTGTAATTCAGAGTGAATCTGCAAAGATGCCTTTGCCTACATTGGGATGCTTCACTGACAATTTATAAGCAGCAAAATGGGAGATGTGGAGGTGTTGCTAAAAGATGTGAAAATAGCAGAATCATATGCTTAATTTGCTTAGTGCTTCTTCAACTTGGCTAAGTTTAGGAGTGGTAAGCAATGCTTCTTGCCAAGGGTGACCCCTGCAACCAACCCCAAGATCTAGATCCAGCTTTCTTAGGTATAAAGGGACAAGTAAGGTGAGGAGGAATATGCCAGATGCTGCTGGATGTCCTCCAGCCTGGAAATGAGACAGGCTTCATCTGAATCTTAAAGTGTGAAATCAGAACAAGCAATTTCAGTACAGATGTGCAAGATGGAAGGTAAGATTGGAGTTCAGGTTTAAGTCAGCAAATCACTATATTTTTCATATAGCCAGGATCTGGATGAATGTCACTTGCTTAAAGCAATATGTCAAACACAATATTACATAGCACAGTAGAATGTAGGGACACTAGCAACATACATTTTTGGGTGTAGTCATAGTCCTACTGTATCCTATAACAGTGCATGTTGTCCAAAAATGTACCAGTTTTCCTACATTCTAAGATATGATAAGATACTTTTGGGCACCCCAAATATTGAGGTGATGTGGCATTTACTTTGAATGAGTACTATAAGGATATGCTTGGTCGTAACCTCATTCAGCATTAGTAATTCATAAATATAATTTTTCTGACTCAAATGCCGATTTATTCATTGACACCCCCCCCCAGAGCCCCAGTTTGTCTGGACAGTATTGTATCCTGCTGTTGTGGCACCATCCACAGGCTGCATAACTCTTTTATAAAACATAGAAGTTTAATCCAACTCAATTTTACTTTAGAGGATGTGTTCCAGTCTTTCAAAGTGTAAGAACACAAGTAAATACATTTACTTCTATGCACTCTTCCCAGTTTCGCAACATCCATTTTGTGAGCTGGTATTCAAAGCCAAACTGCATATTCAAATTATGTTACTAATGCTTTGTTCAGGGGCAATATTATCTCTCTCTCTCAATTTTACTGATTTTAAAACAAGAAAGTATCCATCTATGTATCTGTTTATTTGTTTTTTTCTGTGAATACGTAGTTAGAACATAAGTATTTATTCTGGCCCAAAAGATTCACTTTTTAAAGAGTAATACATTATTTTACATATGATCTGGGGAGATACAATAGCACAGATATTGCTGTAATTGTATAGTTTCTGAAAAATGGTATTAAAGTTGCTTTTGGGAACGGTAGAGATTTTTAAGAAAAATATGTCAATAAATCAAACTAAGAGGATAGGGATACTCACAAATCATGCCATTTTAGGAAAGCAGACCTCTGGACAATTCTAACTGTTTATGGGAGGGGATAATGCTTGTAGAGCAAAGTATATTTGCAGGAATTAATCTGAATGTTGGTCGAAGAATAGGTATATTATCAAAGTATGGTATTACCATAAGAATAGTAGGGAGACAAACAATTTCCTCTAGGTAGATAGAATTTCAAATATACAGACTTCCCACTATGGTAACAGATAAAGCTTTCATTCTATACTCCACCATATTTCTCTATAATGTTTTCATTGTAATATATATACATACTGATATATATATATATATATATATATATATATATATATATATGTACATGTATAATCCCCCATTTATTTTCTTCACAGTATAATTCCTAAAGACAGGGGCTTATGAATAATTCATTACCCCCTCACTGCCTCTGCATACAATCCTGGTTTATAGTGAGGGCCGTGTCCAATGCATTTGTGACTAGATCTGGACCCAATTGAATTTCAATCATTTTTTTAAGTTTGGTTTAGGAAGGCCGGGTCTGGGAGTGGGAGGGGAGTGCTGGTGTGTATGTGTGGGAGTCGAGGGCTAAAGGACTGATTATGCAGAAGATTTCCCTTTCCTGGCTTTGTGAATATGTTTTTCATTTGCTTCCTCTGTCAAGGGGCCAGAATGGACATTATTATGATACAGTGACACCATTCAGCACTATTTGAAGGAAGACATAATTCTCTGGTAGCGTCATGCAGATCAGCACTTAGTTCATTCACAAGCAGGTGGACAAATTCTAATTTAAATGGGCTTTTTATTATTTGTGTGGTAGGACACAGTTCAGTTCCTGGAAAAAAATTATTTTGGTTCAAATTTGCAAAAACTCAAAAGTAACAGTGTAATGCACTCGAACAATAACACACAAGAGCTAAAATGCATTTTTTCAATCATTCTTTGATCTTGCACAATCATCGTGTGTGCAGCTTTATAAGAATGCTGATCTATTTGTGGAGATTAGCGTTGCAGAGCTATGGGAAGAAACTGACCACCAGTGCTGTTAATCACCTGGCCCATTCATGTCAGTAGATTGCATCCCTTTTTTTCAGTTGCAGCTATATCAGAGCATAAATCTTCTATTCAACAGGCTGATCACAGTATTCTTTAAAATACTGAGTGTCCAAATTAAATAAAAATTCACTTCTTTCGCTAAGAAAAAAAATCACTCATACAATTCAGCCCTATTCCTAGGCACATACATAGAGTACATGTAGCTACTTTCTAGCAATTGTATCTACTTTAAAGTGGTTGTAAAGGCTCAACGTTTTTTACCTCCATGTATTCTATGCATGAAGGTAAAAAGCTTCTGTGTCCAGCGTCCCCCCCCCCAGTCCCCCCCAATCTTTGCCGGAGCCCCCTCCGATCCAGAGACGCTCATGACAGTCTCTGCTGTCTGGGGACTCTTCCTCCTCATTGACTGAGACAGTGGGCTCCCATTGGCAAACCACAGCTCTATGTGTCTTATGGACACAGAGCAGCGGCTCAGGGACAAGCACGCAACGGTTCCCCCAGTGCAAGCGGCATTCCCTGGGGGCATTACTTGAGAGGGAGGTGCCAGGAGCGTCGTCGGGGACCCAAAAAGAAGAGGATCAGGGTTGCTTTGTGCAAAACTATTGCACAGAGCAGGTAAGTATAGACATGTTTGTTATTTTAGGAAAAGAACCCTGAAGCTTTAGTGTCACTTTAAACAAGCTGTCTAATGTAGAAGCAATTGAACGGATCATGGCAACTTACCACCATAGAGATATACATATATATATAAATGTGGTTGATGGTAGGTTCCCTTGAGTCCTTCGTTCATTTTAATAGTGGTTACAAGCTGCTTAAAGATTACCATGAGCATGGCTAACATGAGGAAAATAATTATATAAAATGCATAATGTAAGAAATATTTGCAAGTATAAACATTACAAAGAAGAAACATTGTTTCTGAAATGTAACCTACTCATATTTTGTCCTCATTAGTTCCTCCTTTCCCCCTCATCAACTTGCTAATGACGTTTTTAAATAAAACCTTCCCATTTTCTTTACCTACTTTATATTTCTTCCAGTGATAACAACACTGAGTCACTCTGCTTTCCAATGCAATGTAGGCAGATCATAGCTGGTGAGAGGGGCTAGCAGTTTCCTGAATACATGACACCACCCGGCCAGGAAATGAGATGGGCTCAATCTGATTTGCTGTTCCTTCTAGTATATACTCTGAGAAACTCACACAGTAGAGCAGCTTGCACAACAAGTTGTGCAAGAGAACAGGTAAGTCTGGATTTCAGCTTTAAAAACCCTGGAAGTACAGAAAAATACCTGTTAACCTCCTTAGCAGTGTTCCCGAGTGTAGCTCGTTGTAAAATTTCTATACCAAAAGCGGTAACCCCGAGCTACACTCGGGCTTACCATGCGGCGCTGTTCTGGGGGTCCCTGCAGCACTTACCTTGTCCTTCGCTCCCGCAATGTGTCCCCTCCAGCGTCCCCGGCCATCTCCTCCGGCCGATGCCGGCATCCGGCTCCTGTGTTCCGGTCTCTGTGACGTCGGGACGTACGGGCGCCGGAACCGGCGGGAAATTTGAATTTTTTAAAAAATGTCATTTTTGCTGTCATTGCTATTTCAATGCATTTCACATACATTTTGTCCCTACTGCTTTGTCCTGTGCCCTGCCTGCATTTTTACTGTTCTTTCTGCCTGGAAACTTAGAAAAGTCCATGGCGTCCAAAAAGCGTCCCTTTACGTCAAAAGCGGTTTTAGAACAGCGATAGTAAATCAGAACCACTTGCAGAATTGAGTGATAATGATTTGTGGGGAAATTCGTCATCAGACACTGAAAACGATTTTGCGACTTTGCTCAGCGATGTGCGAATTTGCCTCTGTATTTCAAATTTCAGTGTTTTTGGTTTGATTATATTATTGAATTAAATTTATTATTATTATATTATTATTTTTTATGATTATTTATTAAATTATAATTTATGATTTTGTGTTTCAAATTTTATCATATCCGGAATGTTTAATAGACTCTTGTTCGGACAGATTTCAGTGAGTTATTCCTAAAAATTACAGCCTACAATAAAAAACTACATATTTCCATGCAAAAAAATGGTACCGCTTTCAGCACAAAAAATCGTAAAGAATAATACTGCCAAGGAGGTTAATTGTGCCAAAATGCATTCCACTCCTAATTTCCTATTGTGAACTGACAGCACTCTGAATTTTGGTAAATGGAATGGTGTCAGCCCTAACCAGTTGCTAGACTCCCCCCCCATCCCTTTCGGCATCTCCACAGAATAGTACCTAATTATTCTGTAGTTCAAGATAAAAACTGGCAGGGCCAATCAGACACTTTGGGGTTGAATTACTAAAACTGGAGCACTCTGAATCTGGTGCATCTGTGCATAGTAGTCAATCAGCGTCTAACTTCAGCTTTTTCAATTAAGGTTTGACAATAAAACCTGGAAGCTATGCAGAGCCACACCAGATTTTGCACTCTCCAGTTTTAGTAAATCAACCCCCTAGAGACAACAGAGAAAGTGCACAGAACACAGGAGAATACTGAATTTAATTCTGGCATATTCAGTGGGTATCTTTTTTGTTTTGCACTTATCGAACATATAAACCAAACTCTTCCAATGGTACCAAACAAAAAGGGAGCAAAAAAAGAGACGTTTGTTGTTAGGTTTACATACAGTTTCAGCTTTTTGTTTTCCTGTACCAGGGATTTGTAGTGTGATGTCTTGCAATGTATTTTAGAAGTCCAAAATAACTTGTTTCATGTTATTTGACATCATACTGTTTTATTTTGTGTAGACAGCCTTCATTGTTCTTTGTGAAAATGAAATGCATTAACATCTTATGGAACTTTGTATGCAAGCATACATCAATGTCGCAGTGCAAATAGGCTTCATTATTTATTTTATTTTAAGTTAAAGTGTATCTATAGCCATTTTTTGAGTTTTGAGTAGGGCAGGGATTGGTTAAAACCCAGTCAGATTTTTTTTTGCCATCATTACTTCATTGGGGAGATTTGAATCCTGTCCGTTAGCCACTTGCCCTGCAGAGGATTTACACCCCTTCCTGACCAGGCCATTTTTTGTGATTATTATTATTATACAGTATTTATATAGCACCAATAGTTTGCTCAGCGCTGTACATTATAGATACGGCGCTGTGTTACTTTAACTGACAATTTCACGGTGATGCAATGCTGCACCCAAATTAAATTTATGACCTTTTTTTCCCACAAATAGAGTTTTCTTTTGGTGGTATTTTATCACTTGTGCGGTTTTTATTTTTTGCGCTATAAACAAAAAAAAATGACAATTTTGAAACAAAAAACAATATTTTTTACTTTTTGCTATAAAACATATCCAGTAAAAAAATTAAAGAAAACAAATTTCGGCATAAATTTTGGCCAAAATGTATTCTGCTACATGTCTTTGCTGAAAAAAATACCAATACATGTAAATTAATTAGTTTAAATGAAAGTTATAGCGTCTACAAATGGCGATAAATGGACTGGAATTTTTATTTTTTTTTATACTAGTAATGGCGGCGATCATCAACTTATAGCAGGACTTCAGTGGGCATTCTGACACGGGGGGGGGGGGGAACTGACTAACTGCCACTGACATCCACAATGACACTAATACAATGATCAGTGCTATTAAAAAGCACTGACACTGTACTAATGACTCTGGGCAGGAAGGGGTTAACATCTGGGGCGATCAAAGGGTTAGCTGTGTGCTGTTTTACTACGTGTACTTTACGTGTATTTTACTTGGGAAACATGCTGCTGTGTATTTCTCTGCTGTGCAGAGAAATACACAGCAGCATGTTACTGCTGGCAGGAGAGAGACCTGTGTTGTTTCTTTGCATTCGCCTGGTGCTGGCGGAGAATTGACACCGGGTCCCTGGTGCCTGGACCCGGTGATTGACATCCGTAGCCACCAATGTGCGTGCCCTCTACCCGGGAATGCAAATCACGTTTATATATATACCCCTGCTATACCACCCTGTAGCAGTATTTCTGCTATAGGGCAGAGAGCAACTGGTTAAACCAGTAGTAAACTTGGGTGAAAAACATAATGTATAATGTGCTAGTATGCATTGCATACTAGCACATGACGAAAAACATGTCTAAAAAGGAAGCCCTTCAGCAGTGCGCTGTCACTGTTGCAGAGGTTTTCATCTTTTCCCGGTCTTCCTTCTGGGTTAGTTGGCCTGCTTGAATGGTCGAGCCGCGAAGACGTCACTCAGGTGCATGCACGCAGGAGACATGGCCATGGCACAGATCTCTGAATGAACAGCACGGGTATGCCATTTCATCAGAGCACATGCGTCGATGACGCCTCCGGCTGCCAAGCAAGCAAATATTCATTTTACCTACAGGCAAGCTTTATTATAAGCTTACCTGTAGATAAAAAAAACATTGTGGCTTTATTACCACTTTAAGCACACCAGGAAGTGAAAGAAAATCTCTTACAAAGCTGTCACCAGAACATGTGTCACCATTGAAAGACTGTTGAGGTAGCAGATCAGAATTTCGGATTTGTTTCCTCACTTTTTGTCCTGTAACATTGGTCACCTGGACAAACAGAGACAGTGACAGACAACAACAACCTAACTCCTCACAACCCTATCCAAAGCTGTAAAAAGGTTTTCTAACTTACATACACTTTTAAGCAATTTCTCAAAAAATATATTCAAACCATTGGTCATTGAGTTGCTTAGCTTCATTAACTCTTTTTAAAGTTTTTTCTAGATTCTAATCTTTGCAGTAATTTTAGAATAAGGCCTAGTTGCATTATAGAATGTGGATTGTGTTATCTGAATGATCTGATGGTGTAATGCACAATTTATATCACAGTAAACAGTATCACACTATTTATATCACAGTTACACAGTACATTTGGGTAACTGTCATCTCTTTTGCATAGTTTGAGATTTTTACATCACCTACACTCACTGGCCACCTGTTCAATTGCTTGGTAACACAAATTGCCAACCAGCCAATCACATGGCAGCGACTCAATGCATTTAGGCATCTAGATGTGGTGAAGATGACTTGCTAAAGTTCAAACCGAGCATCAGAATGGGGAAGAATGGAGTTTTAATTGATGTAGCATGGTTGTTGGTGCCAGATGTGCTAGTCTGAGTATTTCAAAAACTGCTAATCTACTGGGCACAACCATCTCTAGGGTTTACAGAGAATGGTCTGAAAAAGTGAAAATATCCATTGAGCGGCAGTTGTGTGGGCGAAAATGCCTTGTTGATGTCAGAGGAGAATGGGCAGACTGATTGCTGTGATATTCAGATAGTAAGGTCAGAATTTGGCGTAAACAACATGAAAGCATGGATCCAGCCTGCCTTGTATCATTGGTTCAGGCTGATGGTGGTGGTGTTATAGTGTGGGGGATATTTTCTTGGCACTAGCAAGGTGTACCGAAAAAAATGGCCAGAGAGTGTATATCATGCTCTATATCTGGCACTGGAAGTAGGGGTGCAAGCAAGCAAGGATCGCAGTGCAGACACATTCAGCATCATGTGACACAACACCAACGGTGTCTGCAGCTATGGGCTATGGTGGCTGCTTTGGGCAATGTTATTCTCACAAGCATCTGAACAGTTATTTCGTCCCCACAGGAAAAATAAGATACTGGGTATAGTGATAGGATTATAATATCCATAGAGCCTGTATATTATAGAGGCATAAATTGACACTTTATAATGTTCCCCTTGGTAAGAAGGTAAAGGTTTGAGAACCACTGGTCTGAAGTGAGACCTCTTCCATAAGCACAGGTCTGTGGACTCTTTATCATGATGCCGCAGAGAGACTAAATAGACTTATTTCATAGCAGTTGAAACCTCTGCTTCAACATTTGTAGGGCCAATGGTATTTAACAATTAGACTTTTTTTCTCCTTAGCCTGAGTAGTTAGAATATACACAATCATTTTTCCTTTTTTTTTTTTTGCTGCTTCAGGTAGTCTTTGCTTTTAAATGATTTGTTTTTCTCAGAGATGCTGTCTGTTTCCATAAATGGGGAAGTAATCCTGTATTTTCTCTTTATAGAACTGTATTGTCTCAACTGTTTTTATCCAGATGGTTTTTAAAAGACACACGTTAATAAATAATCAACACAAACAGCGCAAAATAATTTGATATAGTGCTGAATAAATTATATATAGATAATAATAAATAATTAATAAAAAATAGATTAAACATATAAAGTACCACTCCAAAATTCGTGAAAAAAACTTTTATAAGTGAAAAATTTAAGAAAACTCCTTGGATATTCAGAAAGTCCTTTTTCTAAAGAAGTGTGCTTCAACCAAAAATTTGTGCTCAAACCATTAAATACAGCACTCACCAGATTATGGTGACAAAAACACCTTTTAGGTATTTATGGGATCCTAGACCCTTATAATATGCCTCCAGATCTCCACTCCATCACAGGAACGCTTTCCTCCAATTTCCAAGACCACCAGATTTCACTTCCCAGAGATGCTCAATATAATGTAGGGAAAAAACAAAATAACAGTGTAATACTGCAACACCCAGTTAAATCAATCATCAAGTACGAGGCCACTCACCTTTTTAAAGATAAAAACCAGCATTTTAATTCCATAAAATGAATCCACAATCGTCACAAACTCCAGGGTAGTTTACAGAGATCCCACAGTCAGCAGCAGATGACAGCTTACAGAATCTCCCATACATAAGATGGCCCCTGGGAAGCAGCACGCCAGCATGCGTTCCACTATTCAGCACTGTATCAAATTATTTTGCGCTGTTTGTGTTGATTATTTAATTTTTGGTGTAGGTTTACACTTATGTACAGCAACATTTCATTTGTTTTTATTTTTGGCGCTGGTGATTTATGTTTACAAGTTGTTAATAGTTTAAGTGGTTATAAACCTCAGACCTGAAATCTGAACAAAGCACACTTTTCTATTTTCATTTACTTGCCTCTCTCCAGAGCGCTAAGTGTCATTTCTGTCTGTTGATTCATTCCTCTGCTATCAGTATGAGTCTCTTCTGACACCAAAAGAAAAATGATGACAAGGGAGGGACTTCCAGAAGATTGACAGCCTCATCTCTGTTCCTGTGTGCAGTGTGAAGTGGGGTGTGTCTCTTCCCTCCAATCAGCTCTCAAAGCTCTCATACAGTGTATAACTGCAGCTCCCCACCTTTTTTTTGTGAGTCTGTAAAAAATCCTTTTCATCTCTGAGTTTCACAAGTATAGGACAAATGGCTGCAGATAGACAGGTACAAACTATCTAGGAGGATTTTTTTTATCTCTGTATATCACCTGAGGCTAGTTACTTCCCTGGGTATGTGTAAGGGTTTACAACCACTTTAATTTATTGCACTTTGAAGCAATAAAGATTTCTAATTTAAACTAAATCTGTATTACATGCTATGAATGAAATAGTCAGGAACACAATGCAGAGTAAATATAAAGAAACATTAACAGCCTGCTTTTGCAAGCCAAAATGTAACAATGTGCTATAAATGAAACGGCGATAAACCTGGTTAATTTAAGCTGAAAATAGGATGAAAATTGGCACAACAAGAAGTTAAGTTCAGTTTAACCACTTGCCCTCCAGAGGATTTACCCCCCTTCCTGAACAGGCCATTTTTTGCATACGGCACTGAGTTACTTTGACAATTGCGCGGTCATGCAACGCTGCACCCAAATGAAATATCCTTTTTTCCTCACAAATAGAGCTTTCTTTCGGTGGTATTTGATCGCCTGTGCGGTTTTTATTTTTGTGCTATAAACAAAATAGGCCACCAATTTTGAGAAAAAAACAAAATTTTGACATTTTGCTGTTAAACATATCCAGTAAAAATATTAAAAAAATCTAATTTCGACATACATTTAGGCAAAAATGTATTCTGCTACATGTCTTTACTAAAAAAAAATCCCAATATGTGTAAATGAATTGGTTTACGTGAAAGTTATAGCGTCTACAAATGGCGGTATAGATACTGGATTTTTTTTTTGTTAATACTAGTAATGGCAGCGATCAGCGACTTATTGCGGGACTGCAGCAGGCATTCTGACACTTGGGGGAACTGACTAACTGTCACTGACATCCACAGTGCCACCAATACAGTGATTAGTGCTAGTAAAAAGCACCAACACTGTACTAATGACACTGGGCAGGAAGGGGTTAACATCTGGGGTGATCAAAAGGGTTAACTGTGTGCTGTGTGTGTGCTTTACACTGTAAGTAGGAGTACACTGTAGGAGCTGACGGGAGAGATCTGTATTGTTTACATACAGGTCTCTCCCCCCATCGGTGACAAATACAGCGATTGCCGGGTGCCGGTGGGGAATCACCGACCGGGACTCAGTGATCGACAGGTGAGGCCGCAAATGGAAGTGCGGGTGAAATGCAAAATCACATATATATATGTGATTTTGCGCACCCGTACCACTCTGTAGCAGTATTCCTGCTATAGGGCAATGCGAAAGCGGTTAAACATTAGGTGAAAATGATCAGTAGTTTCAAAGATATTTACAGCTTAAGTTATGAGCAGATCTTGTCTTTTCCTGTAGCATTAGAGCTTGGCCCTGTCCTTTCCTTTTTCCTGGTCCTTGGTCCTCTAATATTGTCATTAAAGCTGAACTCCAGGTATGTTTTATTTCTTGCATAAGCATATATATTCCATATCTCGCCAATCCCTGTGAAGTGAGAGCAGGGGGCAGGGCTAAGCTGCACTGTGCGTGTCAATGGGCACATGCAAAGCGGCTTAGCATCAAGCTCGCATGAGTGCCCCTATACCAAGTGGCTTGCTATGGGGGCACTCAGAAGGCGGGATGAGCCAGGAGCACCGGTGGGGGACCCCAGAAGATGAAGATTGGGGCTGCTCTGTGCAAAACCATACAAACAGAGCAAGTACATACAGTGCATCCAGAAAGTATTCACAGCGCTTAACTTTTGCCACATTTTGTTATGTTACAGCCTTATTCCAAAATGGATTAAATTCATTTTTTCCTCAAAATTCTACAAACAATACCCCATAATGACATAATGACAACATGAAAGAAGTTCATTTTGAAATCTTTGGAGTTTAACTGCTTGCTGTCCAGCCACTGTAGAAAAATAGCCACAAGGTGGCACCGCTGGGCAAAATCACGTTTTAAAACGTTCTACTGCAAAACAGGTAGGGGGTGCGCCCGAGGCGCGCGACCACCCTACCCGTGCTGCCGATTGTGGCCGCGGGTGTCAATCACCGGGTCATTACCCTCCAGGTTCTGGCGATTGCCGGCAAACAGTGACTCAGAGCACAGCTGCATTAGTAAGTCGCTGATCACTGTCATAAATCAATGATCAGCGCCATAAGTCGCTGATTGCCGCCATTATTACACGTATTGGGATTTTATTAGCAAAGACATGTCGCAGAATACATTTTGGCCGAAATTTATGATGAAATTTGATTTTAAAATTTTTTTACTGGACATGTTTTATAGCAAAAAGTCCAAAATAATGTTTTTTTTCTCAAAATTGTCAGCCTTTTTTTTTTTATAGCACAAAAAATAAAAAATGCACATGCGATCAAATACCATTGAAAGAAAGCTCAATTTGTGGGAAAAAAAGGTTGTAAATTTAATTTGGGTGCAGTGTTGCATGACCGCGCAATTGTCAGTTAAAGTAATGCATCAACGTAACACAAACCGCTTCTGTAACTGCTTCCTGACCGCCCTATAGCAGAAATACTGCTACAGGGCGGCATGGGTGTGCAAAATCACATATATAAATATATATATAATTTGCACTCCCGTGGTTTTCACGCCCCTCCCAGATAGCGTCAGATTGCCTGTCAATACACCAGTCATCACATTTAACCCCTTGATTGCCCGGAACACGCTCATGCACAATAAACCTCCATTGCTAGTATAGTGTCTGAACGGATCAATATCTTTGATCAGATCAGCACTATACCAGCGTTCACATTAGTAAAGCGTCCCCAAAAAGCATTAGCAGGATCAGCCCCGGCACCTGCCAGCACCTGCGTTTAGCCCCTACGCTTACCCCCCCCTTCTCCCCCAGCAAGTGCAGTGTCAGTAGGTCACTATCAGTTGATACATTGCACACAAAACTGCAGTGTTCGCAGAATCAGGCCTGATCTCTGTTAGCACTTGCCGGTAAATTTTGATGACTCTCATATGCAGCAGAGTGCCAGTACTAGTGCTGCTCTACATTTTGGTGAACTGGCGAGTACCAGCGGTCTAGTACATCTTGGTCTTTCACACACCTCTTTGATTTTTGGAGCTGTTTTTCATGGAATATCTGTATGTGTTGATTGTGGTTCAAAGCAATTTATACGCACAACAATTTATCTCCGCCAACCCAAATTCAAACCTTGCCAGACCAGTCGCATGAAAATTCATTACGGTTTCTGAATTTACATTTTTTTAGGGCCTAACCGTCAACATGGGCATTACTAAAAGAAATGAATTGCGGTTGTATTGGTCCGCAGACCCGATTCATCATATGCCATGTTCTCTGCTGCCATGGCCAGGCATAGATATGAAAGTATAATGTGTTTTATGCATTTCAATGACAATACACTCTGTCATCCTCGGGGTGACTCTGAATTTGACCGGCTCCACAAAATTCAGCCCCTCGCAAATTACCTTAACCAAAAATTTGCAGATGTCTATACTCCCCAGCAAAAAATCTTGCTTGATGAGTCCCTGATTAATTTTTCTGGCCGCCTTGCATTCAAACAATTTCTCCCCAGCAAGCGTGCCAGATGTGGGGTCAAGATGTAGAAGACCTGTGAGAGGGCAACAGGCTATACTTATAAGTTTCGGATTTATGAGGGAATAGATAGTCATGTGGAGCCCCCCCCCGGATGCCCAGACTACATGGGGATTAGTGGCAAGATAGTTTGGGACTTGGTGTCATCCTTTTTCCATATGGGGTACCACTTATACGTGGACAATTTTTATTCAAGCGTGCCACTATTTTGACATTTGCACAAACTTGGAACTGGCGCATGTGGCAAAGTGTGACCTAATGTGTGCCCATCATTAGTGGGAGGATGCAGGGCGGTATATTCTAATGGTGGGCATACCACACACTTTTTCTGGCAGAGATCTCTTCTCTTTTTTTCATTCAGTCCACAGGCTGCATACAAAAAAAAAGAACATAGCATATACACCCAACAAGGACTAGCGACGTACTGGTACATCACTGGACTTTGAATGGTTATACCAGGATGATGCCTACAGCTGCAGGCCTGCTATAGTTTTTTTCAGCCGGCGATCGGCTTTCATGTAAAAGCAATCCTAGTAGCTAATTAGCTGCACGATTGCTTTTAAAAGCAGCGGGATATGTTGCCCCCCCTCCTCGCTGCCTTCCACAGCCTTCTCGGGCAGTCTCCTGCCATTGAGGGAACCTGAGAATGCAGCTGGTGTTTCTGCCAGCTGACCATAGAGCTGATTGGAGACCAGAGTGGTGCCAATCATCTCTATAGTCTAAGAATTCGGAAGCTAAGAGCATTTCATCACTTCAGTTTCGCAGGATATAAACAGCGCCATTTGTAAATTGGGAAAGCATCTGATCACATCGATTTTGGTTTGATTAGATAATATAAGGGCAGAGGAGATATCTAGAGCCTGATAGACCCCGGATTTCTCAAAAAAGAATATATGACAATGCCCATTGAAGTTATAGGGGATATTTGCATTCCCTGTGTTAGCATTAAAAGTGTTAAAAAAAAAAAAAATTAAAGTTACTGTGTAAAAATAATTAAAAAAATCAAAATAACTTAAAAAAAAAAACTCGCCCCTCCCATGCACGCACATTCATGTGCACAAGAGTTGACCCTGTGCCGGTATGTAAACAGCGGTTGCACCATGCATGTGAGGTATTGCCGTGAACGTCAGATCAAGGGCAGTAATTCTAACACTAGACCTCCTCTGTAAATCTAAAATGGTAGCTTTTAAAGGCTTTTAAAATGTTGCCTATGAATATTAAAAATGTATGCAGTTTGTCGCCATTGCACGGGGCATGCGCAGTTTTAAAGCATGTCATGTTTGGTATCTATTTACTCGGCATACCATCATCTTCTATATCTTACCAAATAATTGACCAATATATTGTGTTTTTGTGCATTAAAAGTAAAAAAAGTGTATTTTTTTTTAAAAATTGCATTTGAAAAATCGCTGCGCGAGTACTGTGTGCCATAAAAAATTGTAGTACCCACCATTTTATTCACTAGGGTGTTTGCTTTAAAAAATATATAATGTTTGGGGGTTTAAATTAATTTCCTAGCAAAAAATACTGATTTTTTTTCACATGAACAAAAAGTGTCAGAAAAGGCTTGATCTTCAGGTGGTTAGAAGAGTGAGTGATGTGTGGCATAAACTTCTAATGCTGGGCATAAAATGCCCCCACCCCCCAAAAGGACCCCTTTTTAGAGAGTAGACACCCCAAACTACTTGCTGAGAGGCATGTTGAATCAATAGAAAAATTTATTTTTTTACAAGTTTTTGGAAAATTATATTTTTTTTTTTCACACAAAATTGTCACTTAAATGATTTACTGCTCACACATGCCATGGGTATATGTGGAATTACTCCCAAAATACATTCTGGTACTTCTCCCGAGTAGGGGGGTACCACATGTGAGAGACATTTTGGCAGTCTAGCCAAGCACAGGACCCCAAAATCCAATAAGCACCTTCAGGCTTTTAAAGGACTTTATTTCCTCATTATACTTCCAGACTACCTATCACAGTTTCGGAGGCCCTAAAATGCCAGGATAGCACCTAACCCCCCAAATGACCCCTTTTTGGAAAGTAGACACCCCAAGGAATTTGATAAGAAGCATGGTAAGTATTTCGCAGATCTCATTTGTTGCCACAAGTTTTTGGAAAATGAAGAACAAAATCAAAAAGATATTTTTTCTATTCTATTTTTATATTTCAAAACCTTGCAAGAAAAAATCAGATCTGCAAAATACTCACCGTGCCTCTTTTTAAATTCCTTGGGGTGTCTACTTTCCAGAAAGGGGTCATTTGGGGGGGGATGGTGCTATCTGGCATGTCAGGGCCTTCGAAACTGTGATAGGCATTGAGGAAGTGAAATGAGGAAGTTACGCACCTTCAGGCTTTCAAAGTGGTCATTGCATTTCAGGCTACTGTATGTGGCTAGGCTCCCAAAAAGTCTCACACATGTGGTATCCCCATACTCAGTAGAAGTAGCAGAATGTATTTTGGGGTATAATTCCAGATATACCCATGGCTTGTGCGAGAAATAAATAATTTAAATTACAACTTTGTGAAAGAAAAAAAAATGTTTTTGTCATTTTCCAGAAACTTGTGGAAAAAAATAAATCTTACATGGACTCAATATGTCTCTCAGCAGATAGCTTAGGGTGTCTACTTTCCAAAAAGGGGTCATTTGAGGGTGTTTGTACTTTCCTGGTATTTTAGCACCTCAAGAAATGTGATGAGCAGTCCGAAAGTAAAATCTGTGTAAATGCCATTATCTATACCATAGTTTGTAGACGCTATAACTTTCACACAAAGCAATAAATATACACTTACTGGGATTTTTTTTAACCAAAAACATGTAGCAGAATACATTTTGGCCTAAATTAATGATGAAATGTTAGTTTTTTTGAAGATTTTTTATGACCTGAAATGAGAAAATATAGTTTTTTTTATTTGTGTGAAAAAAAGGACATAAATTTAATTTATGTACCGTATTGCATGATCGCGTAATTGTCCGTTAAACTAGCGCAGCGCTGTATAGCAAAAAAATGGCGTAAATTGCAGTATCTATACCATAGTTTGTAGACGCTATAACTTTCACACAAAGCAATCAATATACACTTATTGGGATTTTTTTTTACCAAAAACATGTAGCAGAATACACTTTGGCCTAAATTTATAACTAACTTTGAGTTTACTATATATTTTTTATAGCTGAAAGTAAAAAATATTGTTTTTCTTCAAAATTTTCTGTCTTTTTTTATTTATAAAAAGCGCACAGGTAATCAAATACCACCGAAAGAAAGCTCTATTTGTGTGAAAAAAAGGATGTAAATTTCGTTTGGGTGCAGCATTGCATGACCGTGCAAAAGTGTCCGGACAGAAAGTGGTTAAGGGGGGTAAATCCTCAGGAGTGCAAGTAGTTAATAAAAAAAAAAAAAAAAAAAGCACATGTACATAAGTATTCACAGCCTTTTCCATGACACTCAAAATTGAGCTCTGATGCATCCTGTTCCCACTGATCATCCTTGAGATGTTTCTACAACTTGATTGGCGTCCACCTGTGGGAAGTTCAGTTGATTGGACATGATTACTAAAGGCTTAAACCTGTCTATATAAGGTCCAACAGTTAACAGTGCATGACAGAGTACAAACCAAGCCATGAAGTCCAAGGAATTGTCCGTAGACCTCCGAGACAGGATTGTATCAAGGCACAGATTTGGGGAAGGGTACAGAAAATTTTCTGCAGTATTGAAGGTCCCAATGAGCACAGTGGCCTCCATCATCTGTAAATAGAAGAAGTTTGGAACCACCAGGAATCTTCCCAGAGTGGGCCGCCCAGCCAAAATGAGCGATCGAAAGAGAAGGGTCTTAGTCAGGGAGGTAACCAAGCACTCTTTGGTCACTCTGAAAGAGCTGCATTGTTTCTCTGTGGAGAGAGGAGAACCTTCCAGAAGAACAACCATTTCTGCACCACTCAGTAAAAGGCAAATGGCAGCCCACGTGGAGTTTGCTAAAAGGCACCTGAGGGACTCTAAAACCATGCAAAACAAAACTCTCTGGTCTGATGAAACAAAGATTGAACTCTTTGGCCTAAATGCCAAGCGTCATGTCTGGAGGAAACCAGGCACCGCTCACCACCTAGCCAATACCATCCCTACAGTGAAGCCTAGTGGTGGCAGCATCATGCTGTGGGGATGTTTTTCAGCAGCAGGAACTGGGAGACTAGTCAGGATCGAAGAAAAGGTGAATGCAGCAATGTACAGAGACATCCTTGATGAAAAGCTGTTCCAGAGCGCTCTGGACCTTATACTGGGGCGACGGTTCATCTTTCAACAGGACAACGACCCTAAGCACACAGCCCACAGCACACAGCTACGGGCCAACTTTGTGAATGTCCTGGAGTGGCCCAGACTTGAACCTGATTGAAAATCTCTGGAGAGATCTGAAAATGGCTGTGCACCGACGCTCCCCATCCAACCTGATGAAGCTTGAGAAGAAGAATGGGAGAAATTGCCCAAAAATAGGTGTGCCAAGCTTGTAGCATCATACTCAAAACGACTTGACGCTGTAATTGGTGCTAAAGGTGCTTCAACAAAGTATTGAGCAAAGGCTGTGAATACTTCTGTACATGTGGTTTTTTTATTTTTAATAAATTGCAAAGATTTCAAAACAAACTTCTTTCACATTGTCATTATGGGGTATGGTTTGTAGAATGTTGAGGAAAAAAATGGTTTATGCCTTTCCTAATCATTTCCAATCAGCTGAACTTCCCACAGGTGGACTCCAATCAAGTTGTGGAAACATCTCAAGGATGATCAGTGGGAGCAGGATGCACCAGAGCTCAATTTTGAGTTTCATGGCAAAGGCTGTGAATACTTATGTACATGTGTTTTTTTATTTTTTTTTTATTTTTATTAAATTCCAAAGATTTAAAAATGAACTTCTTTTGTGTTCTTATTATGTCATTATGGGGTATTGTTTGTAGAATGTTGAGGAAAAAATGAATTTAATCCATTTTGGAATAAGGCTGTAACATGAAAAAATGTGGCAAACGTTAAGCGCTAGGAATACTTTCTGGATGCACTGTACACCATGTTTGTTATTTTAAAAAAAATCCTTTACAATCACCATCATTTTTCTCAGTGAATACTGGTGTTCTCTGATTGGACCAGGTGGAGGTCATGATGTCACCCCCTGCCTCTTCACCTCATCCACTCAGAAAATACTTTGCATTCATTGAGAAAAAGGCAGGTCAGCAGTTTGGCACAGGGACCCAGAAGACAGCAAGAATCGCTTTAGTAGCGGCTGCTTCTACAGGGATCAGCCATGGAATATGCATACTTACACTGGTCCAACCTGGACCGATGTAGGTTTGCAAAATAAAAACTATGCTTGGAATCCAGCTTTAACAAATATAGAGGGTTGATGGGCTATGCTCAGGTTTTACTGGAAACATCAAGACTGATTTTACATTAGCTGCCCAAGCTTTGGATTTACTAATCATTTTCCCCAAAGGTAACCTGTGATTATGCATTTTGCCAGCAGAGCCCCAGTTTAAGTTGCCAGAGTTTGTCAAAGTTTAACCATCTCAAACGAAAATATTGTCATAGACAATGCAAGACTTGATGCCTGCGTAGAAGAGATTAGAGCAGAGATCTGCATTGTACTGCACTGCATCTTGCCTCACCTAAAGTTTCTGAGATGAGGATGCAGAAAGACCTTCCAGGTGATGTTTTGATGGGGGCAAGTCTCACAACAGAACGGGGAGCTATGTGTGGGTAGCTAAACTGGTTCATGGAGGTAAATAGCAGCAGGCAGGATGAGGTAATAGAACTCAAGGCATAAAACAGTCTAACGATCTGGCTGCCAAAATTCGTTTTCTTGAGAAGGCAATAAGGGAGGGGGCATAGGAAGAGTGGGATGAGACGCACTGAGAGAAAGACAGAGAGCACCTTTTGGAAAAAGATTTAATCTGATTAGTCTCTAAGTGAATGGAAAAAGCGAAAGGAATTAAATAGCGATGAAAGGGCCAGGAGGGGGAGCCCAGGCTGCTATTGTGCCTTGTGAAGTGGAGACCCTGATATCTCACGCCAAATTAGGTCACATTAATCTGCAGAACATTAAAACCCAGCTAAGGAAATAGGCATGTTTTTGTTGGCCCTACTGACCTACTACTCTCAGCAGGCATCGAAAAGGCAATGTAAACACAAGACAGGTTGCCCTGAGTAATTGCATTACTCAGGGCAACAGATGGAAGCAAAGCTGACCAACAGGAAGGCATATACTCTATTTCATACCTGGAACCTGCTTTGATAGGAAATTAGAAATACGTGTGTTCCTGCTGTTAGATTTTAGCACAGTGCTCCTTTCTCCAAGAACTAGTGTGACTCATGCAGCTACCCAGTATGCAACGAGCTATTAACCACTTCCAGTCCGGACACTTTTACCCCCTTCCTGTCCACGCCAATTTTCAGCTTTCAGTGCTATCACACTGAATGACAATTGCGCAGTCATGCAACACTGTACCCATATGAATTTTTTAGCATTTTTTTGAGACAGATAAAGCTTTATTTTGGTGGTATTTATTCACCACTGGGATTTTTATTTTTTTTGCTATGTAAATGAAAAAATCCAAACATTTTGAAAAAAGTGTTTTTCTTATAAAATTTTGCAAATAAATAGTATTTCATCATAAATCTTGGCCAAAATTTATTCCGTTATATTTTTAGTAAAAAAAAAATAGCCCAAATTAGTTTATAGCAAAAAATTATAATTTTTAAACATTTTTTTTCCTTTTTTTAAATTTTTTTTATATTATTATTTATTTATTATTAATATTTTTTTACATACTGTCACCCTAGCAGTACAGTGTCACCATGGTGACACTGTACTACTTGTGGGGGGTGATGAAGGTTTTTTTTTTTTTTTTTTACACTGATTGCTTTTACACCCATAAAGGCTGTAAAAGCAATCATTTCTCCTTCTCTCTAGCTGCATTCCTGCAGCCATTGAGAACTACTGAGTGAGCTGTGATTGGTCACAGCTTGTCACATGGTACAAGGCTGTTGTGAATAGCCTTGTACCATGTGACCTCTGTGATCATTCACAGATTTCACACGTAGTAAGCAATGATGTCACAAGTGACATCTTGCTTACTACTCTGCATGTGATCACTGATTGGCCAATCAGTGATCACATGATCGGGACCTCGCACAGAGGTACCGTCCGACAATCGGTGTTCCACTGTGTCCGGGGAGCGCGCACAAGCAGAGTGCGGGGAGGCCGTTTATAAATGACCACCCGACCCTGCACTGCCACTGTCCGGCCGTTGATTTACAACGGTCAGGCGGGAAGTGGTTAAAATATCTCCTACATTAAAGTGCAGCCCTTATGCAAGCCATAGATGGGTCGAACATCGGCTGATTTAAAAAAAAAACAAAAAATCGGTTGTTCGATCGGCCGACGTTACCACCAACGTTAAAAAAAATCGTCTGATTTTCGACCCGTCTATGGCCGGCATTAACCCCATAACTTCTGTCCCTTGCAGAGACGGGAGCACACCATACAATGTGACAGCAATACAAATACTTTATTTGGATTACAATGTTTTTATTTGGATACAAATGGATACATTTGTTGCAACCGCAAGACTTTCATATAAAATATAATAGCGGACTTCTTTGTTGCAACTGCAAGACTTTTTTTCTTCTTCCTATTCTTCTTCTTCTTCTTATTATTATTCTTCCTTGCAGGTCACGGCTAATGCGCAGATATTTTATCGGTAAAACAATCGGGCGATTTGCCCATCATTGCTGGGAAAATCGTCCGATCGTCAAAATCGGACGCAAATTTTCCAACATGACCGATAAAAAAATGTGCAAAAACCCCGAAAAACGGCTGACCAATTAACCCACTAACGGTGCGAAAATCGGCCGATTTTCGACCTGTCTATGGCTGGCATTACACTTACACCCTCCCCTACCTGAACACCTAATCTAATCCCTAAATTGAGCCCTCAACTTTTACTCTCCCCCATTAACAATGAAAGCAGTATTAAACTCAAACCAAAAAATGTAATATATTGCAGCTTACCAATCATTAGATCTGGTGGCTGCATTAGGTTTCTGTTTTTTGTCTTTCCCTTGTTTTTACCCGGTGATCTGGCCAGTAGCACACCTCCGGTATTAGAGTGCACCCACTCTGGATGAAGGAGCATAGGATCACCTTTGGACAGCAGCACTGTCAGTGTGGAGGGGGGTGTTAGATGTACTAGCAGATTTAGAAACACTAACAAATTGAAGCCAAACTCCAGCTCACACTGCAGTTACACAAGCAGTTCCAGCAACAGTTCTTTTGGGATAAAGGTTTCACATGAATAAATAAAAGCTAATCATTGTAAGCACTCCTGTCAGTGGTAAATGGTTTGTCTCAAGTCTCTAAGGCTAGGTTCACACCTATACAGGTTGCGTTTGAGCCGTTTCTGCATTGCGTTTTGCAGTTGCGTTTTTGATGCATTTTGTGTTTTTTTTTATTTTTTTCTTCTTGCTGCTAAGCAGATTTAAAATGCAAAATGCGGCAGAAACGCACAAAAGGCCTATAGAAACAAAAACGCAACGCAAGAAGCGCTGTGCTTTGTGAATGGCCTCGTAGTCTTCTGGGACCTGTCACGTGTCCCAGAAGACAACGGGGAGGGAGGGGGGAGGACAACTTCTGCTTTCGGTCACCTAGGCGATTGCAGCGGAAGTGGGAGCAGGTACCTGTCAAATTCGGGTATCAGCCCCCCAAAGGTGCCAATCCTTAATGGTGAGCGGGGGACAAAGTCTTAAAGCGGAACTTCTTTTGGGTGGAGCTCTGCTTTAACTCCTAAACTTCACACTAACATAAACTCTCAGGCTTGGTTCACACTGGATGCGATTTCAGGTGCGATTTGGAAATTGAAATCGTACCTGAAATTGGATCTAATGAATGTGCAACGCGATCTCAAAAGTAGCTCTTGTATTACTTTTTCTGCAGTTTGTTGTGGTATCACATACATAGACTACAATAAAAATCGCACTGCAAAACGCAATGGAAAATGCAAGAAATCGTTGGGAAATCTCACAAGTTGCAAACAAATTTTCAGAAAATGCGGTAAAATCGCAAACAAAACGCAATATTTTAAATCTCTTCCAGTGTGAATCAAGCCTAAATGTAGGGCTAACACAAATTAGCCTTTCTTTTGCATACAGCCCCTCTGTGCCAAATGCATGCAGTCTCAGGATCCATGCTCCACAAGAAGCTGATTCGAGAAATGATTTGTGTTCAGTACATTTTCATTCTGAGCTATAAATTGTAAAGCTTACTTGAAAGTACTTTTTAAATGCAATTTCACATTTTTATTTGCTCTCTGTGCAGTTTTTCATGATGACACGCTTCTCTCTCTCTCTCTCTTGAATATCTCTTTGTCAAAAAGTATAATCAACATCCATGCTGATCATCTGCTTTGAGATAAAAAAAGTTACAGAATAAGTCAGCTAGAGATTTTGCTGGACTCCAGGCTTGCATTGAGGTTAAAGCAGTATTAAACAAAAAAACAAAAATGTAATATATTGTAGCTTACCAATCATCAGATGTGGTGGCTGCATCCGTTTTCTTTTTTTTCAGGCTTTTTTCCCTCTGTTTTCACCTGATGATATGGACAGTAACACACTTCCTGTTTTAGAGTGCCCCCACTCTGGATGAAGGAGCACGGGGCACAGCAGACAGCATTGTCAGTATTAGTTGTACTAGCAGATTTAGATTACACTGACAAATTGAAGCCAAACTCACATCTCATAATCAGCTCACATCTTATAATCAGTATGGACTTGTTCACTCTTGACTAAATTTCTAACTCTTAAAAAAACGCTCCTATAACATTAGTATGGGTGCTAGACACTAATGAGCTTTGGTAAGGGCATCAGCCTGGCTTTTTACAAGTGTTAAAATTTCTCCTCAAACGTCCTATGTGCCGTTGTGATGTGTTTTATAAGCGTTTTACAAGCGTTAAAACCTCACCACAAATACCTATAATAAACTGTAATGTTAACGTGCTGCAACCGCACTGCAAGCGCCTACTATGTCCACATGTATATACTTCTCTTACATTTACATTTCAGTCTGCAGTCTGGCACAATTTCTATATCTACTGAACATTTCACATTCTTTCTCTGAAATTGCAAATGGTAAAAGTACTTGTAGACAGATGTTCCCAGCACCCCTGCTCCTCTACTTGGCTAACTGTTGCCTTCAGACGTTGAAGTTGAATTAAGATATAAGGCACAGGTGTCAAACTGGCAGCCCTCCAGCTGTTGCCAAACTACAAGTCCCATGAGGCATTGCAAGATTGACAGTTACAAGCATGACATGACTCCCAAAAGTAGAGGCATGATGGGACTTGTAGTTTTGCGACAGCTGGTGGGCCGCCAGTTTGACACCCCTGATATAAGGCATTTTGGCACAGGCCCTTTGGTTTCATCCATACTGAGATGCTTGAAAAGATTGCTTCATGTCCCTGACACCAAAACATTTATTTTTTTTTTTTATCGACACAGTACAGCGCCATACACATTCATGGTAAGAGTGGTGAGAATGGTACCCATGACCTCAATGCATAAATTTCATAGTGCTAACCACAAAATAACTATACTGACTAATTTCACCTTGATTTCCAGAAAGATGCAGATATGGACTTTAAAGTGTACTGTCACTTAAAAGTTAATGTGTTACTAAACCCAGGACCCTGCATTAACTATATATGGTCTCCTACAGTACACACAACATGGAAATGCAATTATTTTAGTAAATATATCTTGTGACTTCTATCAGTGTCCAGCAGAGTACTGGTTAAAGCTTGTAGGAGGAGTTTTCATTCTCCCCCCTACGAGGCTGCATGACCCCTGATCCTCTCCATAGACAGCACTGATTGGCCCTGTGCTGATCACATGCACTCTCCTAAGAAAGAAAACCTCTCTAGCAATACACACCAACTTACTCCTAATGCTGTCCTATCAGCAGATTGATGGAGGACAGTAGAAGAAGGGGAGGATCAGAGAAGACAGGATCAAACATCCTTTTTACACAATGCGGAGGATTAACCCCTTATGTTCCACAGTGAAATTAACAATGTTTTACTGCATATACAGACTGATTTTACTGTTGTGTGTTTAGTAACACATTAAAGCGATTCTAAAGGTTAATTTTTCTTTTTTTTTTTAAATAACAAAACATGTTATACTTACCTACTGTGTGCAGTGGTTTTTGCAGAGCAGCCTGGATCCTCCTCTTCTCGGGTCCCCTGCAGGTTCTCCTGGCTTCTCCCTCCTGTCTGTCAGGTGCCCCTACAGCAAGCAGCTTGCTATGGGGGCACCCACTGCTCTGTGTGTCCATTTACACACGGAGCTGCAGCTTTCCCCCCCATTATTATTATTATACAGGATTTATATAGCGCCAACCCTTTGCTCAGCGCTTTACAATATAACGGGAGACAATACAGCAACAATAGAGTTCAATACAAGAGGGTTAGGAGGACCCTGCTCCTTGGAGCTTACAATCTAAGACTGGTTGTGATTGACAGCAGTGGGAGCCAATGGTTCCTGCTTGCTGTTTTAGACAATGAGGAGGCAGAGACCCGGGATAGCCAAGGCTGTCATTCACATCGCTGGATCGCGATGAGGCTCTGGTAAGTATTGAGGGTGCTGGGAAAGCTGCTACACATGTAGAATACATGAAAGTAAAAAATCTTCAGCTTTCACAGCCACTTTAAATGAATGCTAATCTGCTTCCCCCCCCTACATATTTGAAATACTTTTTTGGGTGGGGGAGCAGGTACCTTTTTCTGACAGGTACCGCTCCCAGTTCTGCAATTCTTGCCTAGCAGAGAATTACAAAGGGTCAGCCTGCCCCACATCTTCCCGCAACGTCCTGGGCCATGGCACATGTCCCAGGACGCTGTGGGACAAGTCTGACAGCACAACAGAATCTTGCGCATATGCAGTGCAGAGCCAGCTGTAAAACAGCAGGAAGACACAGCCAGCTCCCACAACCAAGATGGCGATGTTGGAGATCCAAACACAGTGAAGAACCAGCCCAGATGAAGTCATCGCTGGACTCCTGGGCTGGCGAGTGTCTGTTTCCTTAATGTCAGGAGCTACAACATTTGTAGCTGCTATTTTGTTTTTTAAATGACTGGAGTTCCTCTTTAAATTGTTTGCCGACATCTTTGCAATGTACATAGCTAACCTGGAGTTCCAGTTTAAATTGTGAACTAGATTACAGTTTTGAGAAAGCATTTTATTCTGCAGCAGCTTCATTTTATCCCATGATCAACTATTCTGCATCTGGATCCCTGTGCTGAAGCACAAAACCAGAAAGCTGAGAGAGGTGTTTTGCAGTCTTGAAATCTATCCAGCATCGATCCTGGCACAGACAAGAGCAGTACCCTTACACTAATGAGCTTGACCAGCGACAGAGTCATAGCATAGTTAGGACATCATGCGTGATTGTAAAGACTCCAAACATAGGGGTCTGCCTAGTTCATGAGAAAGATGTCCATTTACACAGCGTGGAATATGCTTGATCAGCATGTGGGTGATGACTCAGTGAGTTATATGGAAATGACTTACAGACAGCGATTAGAGAGAGGCTGTGCAAAGAAAGGGTTACAAAGGACAAGTGCTTAGATTTGTAATATGTACAAGTGATTCGCATTGCAAATGGATTATTGAGTACTTATGCATGCTTCTGGTTCAAACCTTTCTGCTGTGTAATGGAAAATAAAACTGATCATTTTCTTGAAGATTTCTTTAATTTCTCCAAATAACTGTGGTATAGATACTGCAATTTTTTTAATCGTATAATAAAATGATGTGAATTATATGTTCTTGCACAAAATTTCACTGAGAAACGTGTGAAAATTGTAGTAAAGTGTCTGTAGCAGTGATCAGAAATTCAGAAAACTGCATATGTACTGTATATACTGTATCTATCTATGTACAATAAAACATACTCACCTAATCAACAGTGCAGGGATATAAAAGCACAGTAGGTCATTTTGCTAATGGAGGTCCACCTACAAACTGGATTCTTTGTTGGAGTCCCATAAAAGAACTAGCACTTCTGAGTAAGGAGCATATGCAAAGACATCCCTTCTTCCGCAATTCAGTGCCCAGTGCCTGAGTGATCTAAGGCCAGGTATGCTGCTAGCCAGGTGGCAATCTGGATGAGCATGCCTAGCTCAGTGTACGTGCTGACATTCAGAAAGTTAATGTTTGCAAAAGGCTTCAGTAGTGTGCTAGGGAGACAGGCAATGGAGGCAACGAAGAAGCAGGCACCTTATGGTACCTCTTATACAACCTCAGTATTTGTTGCCATTGTTTAACCTCATTACAGGTTCATTTTAAAGTGCCACTAAACAATATCCTTTTTCTCAAAAAAAACCCCCAAAAAACAATCCATACACATTTGCTGCTTAATGGCCCTGCAACCTATTTTTAATGAAATTGTTTCTTACTGTGCTTTTCTGCATCCTTGTAACGTCTTCCATGAGCTCTTGAATCTCTAATATTCCCCCTCACTTCCTCTTGTTTGGAACAAGTAGCACATTTTGGTTGCACTCATATAAACTACTCTATGTGTACTACAAATCCCATAGTCCCCTAGTCCATCTCAGGATCTGAAAGAGCAATGCTACATGCAGTGGGACCATGGAGAATGAACATAGCCACCCTCTTAGGCTAGGTTCACACCTATGCAGTTTGCGTTTGAGCCATTTCTGCATTGCGTTTTTGCACCTGCATTTTTGCAGAGTTTTTGATGCGCTTTGCGGGGTGGGGGGGGGGGGGGGTTACGGGTTTTTTTTGTTGCTAGGCAGATTTAAAATGCATAAAAAACGCAGCAAAAATGCACTACATGCTTTTCTGCAGTGTTTGCATTGAAGTCTATAGAACCAAAAACACAACTTTTTGCGTTAAAAAAAGTTCCTGGCCCTTTCCAAAAAACGCACCGGTTGAAAACGTGGAGATGGGAACGTGTCCCATAGGAAATCATGTTGAATGGACTGTACTGCGTTACTGCAAAACGCTACAGAAAACACTTCGGTGTGAACCTAGGATTACAGATGGTCATATCACAGCAAAGTAAAAGGACTTTGGAGATTTGGAGAAAACTGAGAGCAGTAAAAGTCACTCTTTGAGTTAAGAATACATAGTTGTGTCAGTTAGGGTTCATTTTATGTTCACCAGCATCACACATGCCATTTAACAACAGGAAATCCATCCTGTACATCACACAAAACCCTACTCAAAAGCTCAAAAAGGGGATTGGAATATGTGATGGCTAACATGTAAATTAGCATCCAGAATAACTGTGTGCCTTTACTCTCCCAGCATGTAAGTGACCCTGTCAGTATAAGGCCCCTTTCACATGGTGAGTCAGATCAGGACCACCTGCCAGTTTTTCAGACAGACCTGATCAGATGGTCCATTCACCCCTATGGACAGGTGGGTGTAAACGGACTTGTGTCAGTTTATACCTGCCTACATCTGGGTTCGATCCGGTTTGCTAAGCAAAAAAACGGATCGTCTTCTTGTGTTTAAATTGGATCGGATCAGAGGGTAGTCTAGTGTAAATGAACAGTGAAGTCCGTTTACTTCTGGCTACCCATAGAGCAGAGTATGCTCTGTCCAGGTCTGCTCTGCATAAACTGAGTGGACACGGATGTGACATGTAGCTGCTCTTCTCTGATCAGCAGGGGATCTGTTAGCTGATCCCCTGCTGATCGAGTTGGAGTCTGCCCTGTCTGAAAGGAACATTAAAAAATATTCCAAAGGAAGGTCCATGCAATTGAAGAGCTTGTGTCTCCTGTCCCCTACTCTCCCTTCTTTCCTTCAGTCTCTTCAGCAGCCAACACTTCTTGGAGTGTTGGGTACCTTTGTCTCCACTTGTGCGTTTGGTACCCTTCTTCTTACATCACTGGTGTGTTCTGACAGGGTCGCACATTAGGTGCATTTGGTGCACTACATCTGTGCACGTGCGTTACTTTATGCACATAGCAGCATATACAGCTGCCTATAGCCACCTTAATCCCGTTAATGTCTATGGGCAGCTGTGCAGTACTAATGCTACGGTCGTACAGTTGTCTTATCTGGGGATCACATGGGATTACTTGGAGGCTTCCACTGCTGAGCTCTCCTCCTGAAAATGCTATATACCTGGTTCTCATACGGATTTTCTTGCTCACTTTGTGATCTGGAACAAGTATACAGCTCCAATATTTTTCTCATAACAGATTTTCTTTTATTACATGATGTTGTGCTTTGCATTATGATGTTAAATGTCAATTTTATAGTGATATAATATGCTACATGATTGTTTGCCAGTGGCTTATGACCAGAACCAAGGATCTACTAAATTGCATAGATTTGATTTCCTGGATGTCCGAAGGTTTGTTTATCTTAGTGCAAATCTTGTTCTCAATGATTTACAATCCAGGTTAGAAGTGTGGCTTTTGTCCTGTCAAGTCATGTAAAGACTGTGCGGTGGTCACATCATTTCCTTATGTTTGACTCTGTATGCCTCTGTATGCTACAGTATCCATATAGCTGTTGCTCTCAATATCCAATCTCCTGTGATCACTGACATATACTTAATCATTTGCCTACCAGATACTTTTACCCCCTTCACGCCCAGGACAATTTTCAGCTTTCAGCGCTCTCACACTTTGAATGACAATTGCAAGATCACGCAACATTGTACCCGTATGAAAAATTTTGCAAACAGTTAATTTTTCTCCTTCACTGATGTGCATTGATGAGGCTGCACTGATATGCAGCACTGAGGGGCACTGATAGGCAGTACTGATGGGCACTGATGAGGTGGCACATATAAGCAGCACTGATAGGCTGCACTGATAAGGCGGCCCTGGTGGGCATTGATGAAGAGGCACTTGTGGTGCTGCACTGATAGGCAGCACTGATGGGCACTCATAGGTGACACTGATGGGTGGCGCTGACTGGCAGAACTGACTGACGGCACTGCTGGACGCAACTGCTGGGCAGCTCTGATCAGTGGCACTGCTGGACACTGATGGGTGGCACCGCTGGGCACTGATGGGTGGCACTGCTGGGTGCAACTGCTAGGCAGCTCTTATGAGTGGCACTGTTGGGCAGCACTGCTGGGCACTGATCATCAGTGCCCTGATGATCAGTGCAGATGTCCTCTGTGACATTTGCCGGTTATCAGCAGTACTTTCCTTATGCTGTGACAGCGTGAGGAAAGTGCAGCCGATAACCGGCAACTGTATTTACTCTGTGATCTGCTGTGTCATTGGACACAACTGATCATGTGGTAAAAGGCTGCTGTGATTGGTCTTTTACCTCATCAAGCGATCAGCTGTGTCCGTAGCACACAGCGGTCATGGACAGTTCCGGCTGCGCAGACTGCCGGGGACGTGCGGGAAGGTGTGTTCTGGCAGGACGTCATATGAAACGCTCCCAGAACTGGGCAACCACGTTGTAGCTGCTTTTTGGCTATAGCACGGTTGTGAAGTGGTTAAAGGGTAACTCCACTTTTCTGGGGAAAAAATAGCAAATAAAAAAAAATAACATTGCATATACAATTGCTACACAAGCCATGTTGGAATTGGATGTTATCCTTTTCTGCAACATTGTCATTTTCTGTAAAATGCAATGCAATATGGCAACTTGGAGGTGTTCTGTACTCAGAATGTGTACAGAGTGCCACCAGAAACATAATTTCCTGCTTCTGTGATTGGCTCACTTCTTTTCTCAGAAATCTACATTAAGGTATAAGTCAGATTTCAGGCATCCCCTGCAACAAAAATGTCATTTTTGGCAAGATACTCCTAATAGGAAATCACCTTTAAAGGGATGCAGACCCTGCAATTTTCCTCATTAGAGCCCTGCAGGTGCAGCAGCTGATTGATAATTATGAAACCACTCCCATACAGATTCACTTTCCACATGGACACAGACAAACAGTTCTTTTTTCAGAATAACAAAAGGTAGGAATCTGCAACAAACTTTGTTAAACTCCTTGCAATGTACATAGATCAGCCAGAGAGGAATGTTTTTTTTTTCAGCAAAAGTGGAGTTACTCTTTAAAGCAGCTCAAAAGAGCAGCTTTCAGAAATGTATTACAGTCCTACCCAGGACAAGGCAATGCAGTTTATAGCACGTATATGGACTCAAGGGATGTGCATAGAATTAACAGAAGTTTTGATCTAAGCAACTTTATGACACGTGTGTGATAGGACTGAAATGGGACGTAATTGAATGACGGATGAGCTTGCAGCAGCCACATTTCCAGGGAGTAATGAAAACTAGAACAGCTATTGACTAAAGGAGCTTAACAGGCTGCTTGTAACAGGGAGGGGATGAGCCGGTGATCAGCCGGGGAATATATCAATACGCAAAGTAATAGTTTAGTTATTATTATAACAGAGGGAGACATGAGATCTAGAGTGGAAAGGAGCAATAATAGGCATTTGTTCAATTATTGTATCATAATAGAAAATGTTCTGAACCTATACATAATAAATACTCTTAGTATAATAAATGGATGCTTGATAAATTATTAGATGTGGAGATGTAATGCATACTTAAAGCTGAAGTGTAGCTAAAAAACATTTTTCTCTATAGTTTTCGTTGCATTACTTATCTGTAATGAAGTGTGTCTGACGTCAGGCTTCTGGATTCTGTAGGAAACTTCACTGCAGAGCAGCCCTGTCCTTTTCCTGCTATTGAACTTCTGGCATTGTGGGGGTTAACAGCTTTGAGTCTCCAAGCTCAGCTGCACTAAAGATGATCTGATAGGGTCACGCCCCCCTCCTGCCCTGTCCTCCATTAAGAAACATTTTTTTATTGATTACAATGTTACACAATCTGTGAATGGGGGAGACAGTGCCATGACCAGTGGCGGACTGATCATTTGGAAACTCGGGCACTGCCCGAGGGCCCTGGGTCAGTAGGGGGCCCCATGAGATGCCCCTGGTACCTTTTTCAGAGGCTTTTTTGAGTTTGGGCAAGGACACAGGGGCCCCATGATCCCCTGTTGCCTGGGGGCCCCATGAGTTGTCAGTCCGCCCCTGGCCATGACTGATCAGAAGTTGTGTCCCCAGCAGATCATCTTTAGTGCAGCTGATCCTGGAGACCTAAAGCTGTTAATCCCAGAGCTGGAGGTTCAGCAGCAGCAAGAGGACAGGGCAGTCCTGCAGCAAAGATTTTGGTACTTGTCTGTTAATTCACCGGATTTATTTATTTAATGCGTGTAAGGTGACTATTGTAATTAGCGCTGACGTCATTTCCGTTCTAAATTTGAAGAGAAAAGACGCCATGAATCTCTTAGAACGTTCGGCTTTATTTCACGACAAAGCTTCCAGTGTACAATTTCTGCAACAACGCAGGGTTTTGCACAATAGAAGGCGCTGTTCAAACAATCATGCCATGACTCTTTCGCTGAGCGATCGTCAGGATCGTTGGCAGTGCCATCAAGGTACATGTAAAGTAGACATACCTCTTCGCAAAGGGACGTGGCTACAAGGTTCACGACTGTCGTACCGCCAGATCGTGCTTTTCATTTACTGTTGGTCTAAAGAGGTGACAAGCATCTCATTTTGTGATAGCAAGTTGGACATTGGTCATGATGCAACAATAGATTGGAATAATTATCTCCGTGAGGTTTGTGCTAACTGTTTGATTCTAAATCCTGTAGTGATCGGCGGCCCTATTACAACTGTCGAAATAGATGAAAGTTTGTTCTCCCGTTGCAAAAATCAGGTCGGAAGAGTCCTTCCACAACAATGGGTGTTCGGTTAACTATATTGACAAGTTAATAAATCCGGTGAATTAACAGACAAGTACCAAGATTTCTACAGAATCTACACATTGTGACAGTGCTATATAAGTACCTGTAAAAATAATAATAATTGCGGGATATACTTCATTACAGGGAAGTTAACTAAAACTGTATAGAAAAAAATGTTTTAACTACATTTCAGCTTTAAAGCTAAGCTCCAATCTCTTCTTCAGACATAAAGAGGTTTACAGGTTCCTCTCTTGTACTGAAACTTCCTTTCTGATTTCACTGTACACTGTGAGCTTCACATAGTCACACAGAGTCTGCTGCATATCCTAGATGAAGGATGTCCAGTATCATCTAACTCTTTCTTCTCCAGCCTTATGTACCTGGACCTCCTTTTGAACTGTTTGCTGAGGCTGCACGTTCCCGTTCCCGTTATCATTTTCTTTCAGCCAGTGATTGGCTTTCAGGTAAAAGTGATCTGAGTGGCTTTATAGCCATATATTTAGGGCTGGATTTACATCTCTGGAGTCTAAAGGCAGAGAATTCTGAAGTACCGTCCCCCCTAAAAAAAAGAAGACAATAAGACCAACTTTTTTTTTCTTGTTAAAATAATTTATATTTGTATAATATTATATGATATAGATTTTTATGTATGTAAAAGGGAATGCTATCTAAAGGGTAACACTTCCAACTGTGATGTAAAGGGGATCTCTGATGTAAGGGGGTCTGTGGTCACCAGAGCCCCACTCTAAACAAGAGTCCCCAGAGTTCTCCTTTACATAAGAATCTGCAGGGTTCCCCCTTACAGTGCAAGGGGGACCTCTACGGACCCTGATGTAGAGGTATACTCTGATGTAAGGGGGAACTCTGATGTAAGGTGGTTTCTGGTCACCAAAGCCCTCCACCTTACATCACAATTGGCAGCATTCCCCTTTACATCACGGTCCAAAGAGTTCCCCTTGCACTGTGATGCGCTAATGTAAAAGGGGCCTAATTCATCATGGGCAGCAACCAGGGCATTGCATTGGAGCAAGACCAGGGGAAGACTGACCATTTGGAAACTTGGGCACTGCCTTAGGGCCGGGGGTCAGTAGGGGGCCCCATGAGATGCCCCTGGTACCATTTTCATAGGATTTTTTGAGTTTGGCCAAGGACACAGGGGCCCCATGATCCCCTATTGCCCGGGGGCCCCATGAGTTGTCAGTCTGCCCCTGGGCAAGACACACACACTTTGCTGTGTTTCTCTTTTACTGACTTTACCTTTTCTGAGAATTCTCTACAGACTTGATGAATGGAGGATGGATGGAGGATCCCTCGCTCAGTGTACTCCTATGTCTGTGTGTTCACTTCACACTGACAACTGCCTATGCCCACTGCACTGATGATGTGATGTCTGCCATATCCCACCTTCCATCTATAATTTTAGCAGCAAATGACGCACCGGCAGCGTGTGTAAATCTGCCTATGAGCCGATTTAGAAAAAAGTCCTTCCATGCTACAGGTCCTGGGCCCTTGTGATTGAATCTGGGAGCCGCCAGAACTGGGAGCAGTAGCATAAGTAAATTGCCTGCTTGTGCCACTGAACCCATGGAGAGAGAGAGAGGGGTGCCCATCTGTATGAGCAGGGCTGCCAATAAGGGGTGTGTGTTTTCTCTCTCTCTCTCCTCCACACAGGCGCCCTTCTAAGAGGGGTGCCTGTAGGCACATGCCTGCAGTGCCTATTGGGAAATCCGGCCCTGCGCCCGATCACTTTACCAGCACTCAGCTTCCTATTCCACCACGGAACCTTGGACTGCTCTAAACATTCGGGCCAGCTGCGTACAGAGGAGATGGCGGAATGTCTGTTTCCTGATATTCTCTATGACGAATGAAGCCAGAAGCAACAAGGATTTTACCACTTTCATCACCATATGTGTTTGATCAAATGCTTTGAAGGGCAGTGGAGACATTGGGAGTCTAAATATCCCCAAGTTCTCAATAAAGAGTGCCCGTCACTGTCCAAAATTTTCACAAGGGGCTTGTTCCCCCATAGCAATAAAGGTAAATGAAAAACAAGTGTAAAAATAATTAAATAGAATAAATAAAAATTAATTGAAAACGTTTAAACGCACCCCTGTCCCACTACTCACACACTAATGCAAATGTGATCATACCCAGGGTGGATTTGATTTAAATCAAACTGATTTAAATCACGATTTAAGTCACTAGTCAGTAAGGCTTGATTTAAATCATAATTTTCTACATAGACTAATTCTTGCTGGTATAACTTTAATATGCAAGTAGATGAAGATTTTTAGAATAACAACTTTTCATATTAGTTTTTTTATCCCCAGTTTAATAGGTTAATCATTCATATTTGGACAACTTTTATGTTGTACTTAGGAAGGAGAAAAATAATCATTACCTTAATAATAATTTAAATAGATTTATTCAACTGAAACAATAACATTACAGCATATGTTGTTTGCTTAAACAAACATCCATGTTTGTTAACTAATTTGGCTAAACAAAATATACATATTTTAAGAAATTTAGACTGTCAGCCCCTTCCTCCTCACACTTAGTTTCACTTTCTTCTTGTGCAGATCTATTCCACTCCAAACAATCAGAAAAATATTGTTTCTATTCTATTCACTGAACTTCTTGAAACTTAGCACTGAAAGTTTGTAGAAGTTAGGATTAAGGTCTTTTTCTTAACTCTGTTCATGTTATAACATTTTTGCTGTGAAGAAGAGGCATGTGATCTCCGCTGAGTCAAATTCAGTTTTGAGTACTGCAAAGGTAAACAACGCATCTGTGATAATATCTTGTAGGCAGAGAAACTGCCCAATAATCTTACAAAAACCTCTGGAAGAGCATGACATTGTGAATGGATTAATGGAATTTATTTACCAAAAAAATTAAACATATATAGCCTTATTCTACATAATTAAAAAACAAATCTTTATTTCATGATGGAATAACCTTTGGATGGTAATATATTTTCCTCAAAAAGCATTTTATTCAAAAAAATCTGATTTAAATTAAAAAAATCCGATTTAAATCAAAAAAATCCGATTTTTTTAAAAAAATCATTGATTTTTATCCACCCTGATCATCCCTCTCGTGAGGTATTGTTGCGAACATCAGAGTGGGAGCTATAATTTTAGTGTCATAGATCATGTTTAACTCTAAAATGATAATGTAAAGTCTTTTAAAGCATCGCCTATGGATAATTTTAGGTACCATAGTTCATAGTCACAAATTCACAGGCGTGCACAATTTTAAATCTTGAAATATTTGGTATTTCTTTATTAGACACAACACCATCTTTTATATTTTACCAAAAAATTAGGTATTATAATGTGTAATATATAAAATGTTTGGAGGTTCGAAGTAATTTTCTAGCAAAAAATGATTTTAACATGTAAAAAAGGTAGGCAAGTGGTTAATGCGTTTGGTTTTCGTTTTTTTTTTTTTAAATTATGGAGGCTTAATATCACATGTTAACTTTACCTAGGACAACCTGCATGCAAATGAGGTCTGCCTAGGAATGCATTTCAGGTTGAGATCCTTCAAAGTATTTTAAAGTATGTATAACTTCTCTCAAGGGCCATCCCACAGCTTGCATTACAGCCAAGGTCTCTTGAAATGAGTACTGAAGTATTGTGCTGGGATGTATATTGTATAGCACCCTACTGGCCCCTCTCACCAGCCATGATCTACCTGCATTGCATAGAGAAACTCACGGAGTAATGTCAGTACAGGAAGTGTGGAGCAATTTGTCTTCAAAGTTGACAGCAGAAGCATTAAAATTGTTCAGGTCATACTCTCAGCAGCTCAGCTCACCCTGCTCCTCTTCCCAGAGCACCCATTCCTTATTTATATTAGAGATTAGAAATTGTAAAGTTGCCAGATCGCTACTTGTAGAAGAAAGCAGGGGGAAGCTGTGCTGCTGTAAGAATGACTTGAAAGACTTCTGCTATGAATTTGAGAATTCATTGCTGCCTAGTTTTTGCAGATGCAGAGGTCAGTGATGGCTTGTTTTAAAGCTCATTTACTACTTGATATGAATAGAAATACTTATATGTCCATAGCCTGGTCACAGGTTTACTTTAAGGTATTTGCAGAATTAATTGTTTCAGTACCCTGATTTACAAATTATAATGTTTATTGTTGTGCTTGCCATTGTGTTTTTGGAGTTGAATCACTCACTTTTACAGTGAGGGAGCCAATAAAGTTTTGTTTTGCCTTCCTTTGCACCCAAGCCACATTTCTGGTTCTAACATTGTAACACCAGTGGAAATAATAAATGGTTGTAAAGTTTCAGTTGCTATCTGCAGTTTTATTTAGGACAGCTGATATACTGTATACATTCTGTATAGCTAAAGTTGTTGTCTGACAGAAATGTAGCATGTGTGGGTGCCTTTATTGTTAATAGAATACAAGGGATTGACAGAGTAGCATGTATATGTTGTCAGCAATAGACACTTAGTAGTGTTGGATTTCTCTCCATAGAGCATATCACATTATGCAGTTTTGTAGCTGTTTGCTATTCTCCTTTGATCTCTTTGACGTTTTGTGAAAGGGAACCTTAAATGATTTAGCACAAAGTGTTTAAGATTAAAGATGACTTTTCCCTGAAAATTGTCAAGTTAGGGAGAGAGATGCATTTATGATGCAAATTGTTAGGTCTTGAGTAACTACCATTTTACTCACAGAATTTTTTTCTTATGAATTACATCCTTTCTGTTGTGGTCAGATATTCATACAAGACCTGATAAGAATGAACAATAGAACGCATCTGAGCTGTACTTCAGCTGAGTTGCCCTATAAACTTGATTTGTGCTGTTTGTGGACCTTCCTATACTCATGATGTTTAGTACTGGAAAAATGTAATGGTCTTTAACATGCCTGTGTTCGCAAGCCACAAATCTATTGTACTGTATGTTATATTCTGTTGGAGTCTTAAAGTGTCCCTAAACCCAAACCATAAAAAACTATGAATAAGTGCACTATTACATGCTGTTCATACTCATTCTCACTATGGGATTCATTTTCTGTATTTTGAAAAAAGAACTGGTGGATCCTGCTGTTCTCTACCTCCGCCTTCTGTTCATGTCCCCAATTCAGCTGGGGATTTTTCAGCTGTAGAGGCAACTCTGCACATGCTCAGTTTTCAGTGAGTTTCTATGCTGAACATTTCCGCCATATAACATCTGAGCAGCCCATGGGACACATGTAAGCGTATATACAATGGTAAATGACAGCCCACTCCCTTCATCCTCCTCCATGCCCACTAACCAGCTAAACACAATTGGGGTGGGATATTACATGTAGACTAATGGAGGCTTAACCTCCCTCTTATTCTAAGACAGACTGGTGTGGGTGGCACAGCCTGTGAACTAGAAGCTCCTCCTGCTTTACCTGCAGACAGGCTGGGAAAGAGCTAAGTCATGTGACAGCTGTATATCGATTCGGAAAAAGGTACTAAGTTTTTTTTTTTTTTTAATTAAAATAATTACAGTGCCATCATCCACATACAGAAAGAGAATGGATAATGTGAAATAAACAGTGTGTGTTTAGTATCACTTTAACTAAAGAATTTATTTTAAAAAGTAGTATTAAGCCTTCAGCATTTTAAGACATTGAGCACAAAAAAAATAAACATTCCCCAGTAAACTTATTTTTTAAAATCCTTACCCTGACATTTACAGTTTACAACTTTCTACGTAGCTGGTTTCTGCAGTCAACAGTGAACAGTGCAGTCTCCAGGCAGTTTGTTAGTTTGGAGAGGGGAGGAGCACAAGAGTGACTTGCCATTCTAAGTTACAAAGCTGTGTGTTTCTATTGATGCACATAGTGTAGAGAAACAAAGCTTTTGTTCCTGCATGCAAGGGTGGCTCATTAGGACGCTGCAAGAGAAAGGAACCACCATGAAAAAGGGGCAGCGATCATGGCACCGGCTTAAGCTGGAGCATTGGAATAGGAGTAAAAGAGGAAGATTCTGGATACCCAGTAAGTATCAGCTGCTGAAAGTAACTGAAAGTTTATTATCACTTTACGTTTAGGATGAGATTGCAACATGCAGAATGATCAGGGGATGGAGGGTCTCTCGTGAAAAGACATGGCTGCCTGTCTTTCATGGCAGCATTAAAAAGATAGTTCAACATGTTAAATTAGATATGTCTAAATACACATTAGTGTGCAAATAAGCCTTGATCCTCATGGAGAGACAAGGCGGCCATGCTTCATAAGCTTCAAAGAGCAAATTTTGGACGTGGGGATTTAGTGACCATTCTTGATATGCTGAAGTGTTGCATAAATGAGAATCAATTACGATCAATACCTCTGTCTTCTTGCTGTACATGCCAGACCAGGACTCTCGGGTCATGTCCATTTGAAGAAATGTCTACTAAGTGGTTGTTTTTAATGTGGTTGCTTGTGTTCTGTTCATTTCTGATGCAGATGCTTTTAAAGTATTAATATTCCTGATGAAGCAGGCATTGACCTGTGAAATGCATTGAACAAGCAAGATGACCCCACTTGGATAACTCTGTGGGGGTCCCTAATGCTTTATGTATATCTGTTGTCTTTATGTACAACGTTACATCTGGATGTATGAATGTTATGTGTAACAATTGCAGTTTTTAACTTTTCTATGATGTAATAAAATTTGTTATGATTCTTTTTACATATGGTGTGGTACCTTAAACGTTCCGTGTAGCGTATTTCATAAGGATTTTGTTTGTAATGTGTTATTAATGTCAAAGACATCTTTTACGGTGTTTTCACATTGAGAAGAATAGCTCCCAACTGCCTTTCTTCTGATGGCTCGGTTCCTCTTTCCCCCTTTCCTCCCCCATTGTCTTCCTTTTTTAACTGATGTATTGGTCTGTTTAAGAAATGTAAAGCTTACCTACCAAAATGTTATACTACTCTTTCATCCATAATTTAAGTTATTTGTATTTGTGAAATGCAAGGACGATGTCTCTTTGGATCTATGCCATAATCAGGGATGCCACTAGCGGCAAGAGAGCCCATCTTTCTGAGCCAAAGAAGCCTAAGTCTCAGTCTGGGAAGGCTTATTATTATTATACAGTGTTTATAAAGCGCCAATAGTTCGCTCAGCGCTGTACATTACAATGGGGGACAGTACATGCGTCAATACAATAACAATACAATGTGATACATGAGGGTTTGAGGGCCCTGCTCCTTCAAGTTTACAATCTAGGAGGGAGGGGATAGTGGTACAGGAGGAGATAGCTGTGGGGGATGGAGTGGTAGGAAGATTGGAGTAGGTCGGTAATTAACAGGGGGTGGGGTAGACTTCCCTGAAGAGGTAGGTTTTCAGGGTGTGCCTAAATGAGAGGAGAGTAGGTGATAGTCTGATGGATTGGGGTATTGAGTTCCAGAGGATGGGTGACGCCCTGGAGAAATCCTGGAGGCGGGCATGGGAGGAGGAGACCAGGGAACTAGAGAGAAGGAGGTCTTGAGAGGAGCGGAGTGTGCGTGTTGGGTGGTACTTGGATATTAGGTCGGTGATGTAATTTGGGGCAGTTTGATGGACAGCTTTGTAAGTCAGTGAGAGGATTTTGAATTTGATCCGCTGTGCACTCGGAAGCCAGTGGAGGGATTGGCAGAGGGGGGTGTCGGAAACGGAACGGTTGGTAAGGTGAATGAGTCTGGCTGCCATATTCAGGATCGACTGAAGCGGGGATAGCCTGTGGTGAGGCAGGCCAGTGAGGAGGGAGTTGCAGTAATCAAGGCGTGATATGATGAGGGAGTGAATGAGCTGTTTAATGGTTTCTGGGGTTAGAAACGTGCAGATTTTGGCGATGTTGCGGAGGTGGAGTCTGCATGAGTTTGTTAGTGATTGGACTTGGGGCTGGAAGGATAGGTTGGAGTCCAGAATGACACCAAGTACTCTGGCCTGCGGGGCGGGCCTGATAATGGCATTGTTGGACGTGATGGAGAAGTCAATGGGGGGTGGTGTGCGGGCTGGGGGGAAGACTAGGAGCTCGGTTTTGGAGAGGTTCAGTTTAAGGAAGTGGAGCGACATCCAGTCTGATATGTCGTTTAGTAGGTTTGTGATTCGGGCGGAGACTGAGGGGGTGAGGCGAGGGGTTGAGAGATAGATTTGTGTTGTCGGCATAGAGGTGGTAGTTGAAGCCATTAAAGTGTATGTGTTGGCCAAGGGAGGAGGTGTAGATGGAGAAGAGAAGGGGCCCAAGGATGGAGCCTTGAGGACACCAACAGAGAGGGGGAGTGAGGGGGAGGTGGTAGCGTTATAGGTAACGCTGAAGGAGCGTTGTGATAGGTAGGACAAGAGCCAGGAGAGAGTGGAATCTCTGAGGCCGAGGGAGTGTAGTTTTTTGAGGAGGAGGGGGTGGTCAACTGTGTCGAAGGCCGTGGAGAGGTCGAGGAGTAGGAGCACTGAATAGTGGCCATTAGCTTTGGCAGTTAGAAGGTCGTTGGAGAGTTTGAGTAAGGCAGTTTCGGTGGAGTGTAGGGGACAGAAGCTGGACTGTAGGGGATCGAGGAGGTTGTTGTCGTTGAGGTGAGAGTTTAGGCGATTGTAGACTAAGCGCTCGAGGAGTTTGGATGTGATTGAGAGCAGGGAGATGGGTCTGAGGTTGTTTGGGTCATTGGGGTCCAGGGAGGGCTTTTTAAGTATGGGAGTGATGTGCGTGTGCTTCAGAGGGGAGGGGAAAGCGCCGGAAGAGAGGGAAAGATTAAAGATGTGGGTGTGGGGGCGCAGGATGGAGGGGGAGGGAGGTCATAGGAGTTGTGACGGGATAGGGTCGAGGGGGCAGGTGGTGAGGCGGGCATCAGAGAAGACCTTGGTGACCTCCTCGATGGTAGTAAGGTCAAAGGTGTGAAGTGTTGAGGGGGCTTCAGTGTTAGGAATGTTAGGTGGGGTGGAGGTCAGAGCAGTGGTGAGGCTGAAGAAGAGGGGTGATGAGGGGGTAGCTGTGTGAGAGGGGATGGGTTTGGAGGGAGTTTGAGCAGCGGCGATGTCCTTGCGAATTGTGTCAATCTTGTTTTTAAAGTGATTGGAAATCTCAAGGGCGGTGAGTGAGGTGCTGGGTGGGGGTGGGGCGGAGAGAGTAGAGAGTTGAAGGTGGAGAAGAGCCGGCAAGGATTGGAGGAGAGGGTCTTGATGAGGGTCAGGAAGTAGGCTTGTTTGGCTGCGTGGAGGGAGGAGGTGTAGGTGTGGAAGGCAGATTTATAGCTTTTAACTCACTTAAGGTTAAGAAATGTTCTTTTTGTTACTCCACCCCTGTATGTGTAATGGAAAAGTTTTGAAAAATATGCCAGTGCTAGTACCGTGTTTTTTGTAATGTATATCTGTGGTCATAAAATACACTGCAGCTGTGGTTCCTGAGAGTCTCCTGTATTAGAATGCCTCCACTCTGGATGAATGTGCACAGGGGATACCGCAGACAGCAGCATTGTCAATCTGGGGGAGGGGAGTGTTTGATGGACTAGCAGATTTAAAAACTAACAAATTGAAGCTGAACTCCAGGTAACACTTTATCAGCAGTTACAGCAAACAGTATTTTTTCCTTTTGGGATGGGTTTTATATAAGTAAATAAAAGCTGATAAATGGTTTGATCTCATCCTTCTAACTGCATGAGAGCTTGTTCTGTTGAAAAACAGCAGAATTACTGGCAGAATCTTCAACTGAAAATAGAAGAAAGAAAGCATAAAAAAGAAAACTAATGCAGCCATCACATCCAAGAAGTTGTAAGCTGCAATATAATAAATGGTTACTTTTTAGTTTAATACCACTTTAATGTAGGTTATTTAATTTGTGTAGAGGCAATTGGTCAAATAATATTTTGTTTACTGATCTGCAGGAGATGTCATTGTCAATCTGTTATCCTGTTGGGCCCCTTCCAGATGGGGTGGACCCGTCTCTCTTCTGATCCTCACAGAGCAAGTGGATGACAGGTCTGTGCCAACACCCCTGCTGCAGAGCAGACACAAAGTCCGTTGTTTTCTATGGGGTGGTCGGATGGAAACGGACTGCCTGTCCATTGCCACTTGACTGTCATCCGATCTGATCAGCCGGACTGATGGGGAACAGATCCCCATCCATCTGTGTTTAGCGTACAGAATAGGATCAGATGCTGGTGGTTGTCAGCAGATACATGTTTGCTGACACCCGCTGCTCCATAGAGAGCTATGGATGGTCCGATCAGGTCTGCCTGAAAAACTGACAGGTGGACCTGAATGGAACGTCAGTGTGAAAGGGGCCTAACAGTTGTCGTTTGAAATATTTTTGTTTCTTCAGTCTTGGATATAGTTATTTTCCTGATCATTCTAAGTATATCCAGGTACTTCCATTTCCCTTGTTTGAGGAATGAATGTAACAAGTGTGTTGCAGGGAATCCAGTGTTAGGGAGGCATGGGCTGGTTTTACTTGATTTGTAATGTCAGAAAGACATACATCTATAGTCATAAGCATTCATGCTGTAGCATGCTACTGCTTTAGAGCATTTAGCTGATATTAAAAGTGATTCTAAAGGCTTATTTTTTTTTTTTTAAAGAAATAAAAAATAACAAACATGCTATACTTACCTGCTCCGTGTAGGGGTTTTACACAGAACAGGCTGGATGCTCCTCTTCTCGAGTCCCCCACAGGCTCTCCTGGCCCCTCCCTCCTGTCTGGTACCCCCACAGCAAGCAGCTTACAATGGGGGCACCTGCTGCATCATGTGTCTATTCACACATGCTTGGCCGCGTCCTCTCCCTCTTCTCATTGGCTCACTGGCTGTGATTGACAGCAGTGGGAGCCAATGGCTCTCACTTCTGTCTCAGCCAATAAGAAGAGGGAGTCCCAGGATAGCAGAGACTCATGGATCGAGAGGGGGCTTAGGTGAGTATTAGGGGGGCTGGAGGGATGCTGCACACAGAAGGTTTTTTACCTGCATGCATAGAATGCATGAAGGTAAAAAACCTTGAGCCTTTAGAACCACTTTAATTTTCCTTTGACTGGAAATGCATGTTCTAGTGCTTGACAAAAATTGCAGTGTAGATTAACCTTCAGCATGTTAATATTTAAAGTGCCAATAAAGGTTTATGTTTATCAGATAATAATCACCTCAGCTGTACATTTTATTTTAAAATACAATATTTATACATTACCATATTTGTGAAAAGATGACCTAAGGTTGTAAGATAATAGAGGACTGTAGACTACTCTCTGTTTTATCATTTACCATATCTATAGTCATATGGAGATGAATGGTAAATGTGGCCCTAAGAAGCACCCATGTGTAATACAGCCTTCCTTTTTTTCTGGCTATAAATCCATCTGCCTCTTCACACTCTTTGTTTATAACCTAATTCCTGTTCTTCCTATTACTCTAGATGAGTGTTCAGCAGACTTTTAAATGGCTCCAAAGCTGCATCTGTCATTCAGTTTGACAATCACAACCAGTGGTATAAATAGCACATCCCCTCAGATACAAGAAAACATCATTTTTACCATTATTAGGGGACCTAAAAGATGTTAACTGCCCTTTTTGTACCAATTACCATCAATAATTGAGCAATATACTAAAAAGGAAAAAATCCTGCATTTTGTATTGAATATACTTCTGTATGTATAAAACAAAAAGGCTGCTGCAGACAATCAGTACTAGTATCAACTGAAAATCAAAACTCCAGGTCAGAAAAGAATGTATATTATGACTATATCTATAAGAATATGTGACAATGTTAAAGTGTTAGAGCACAAAATATGATTGCACTGGACAGTGTCAATTTTAAAACTTTCAAAAGGCTTGGTTAGATCTTAGTGTACTGTTTCCTGTTCACAAAGTACAATATATCCACAATTGCGCATTGAATAATTTTCCCAATTTCATTGGCAGTTTCCTAAGTCGACCATTGATGGATCAAATCTTGGCTGGTTCAGTAGGGATCGGCTGAGATTCAAACCATCCATTGGCAGGCTGATTGGTTTCTATGCAGAAGTGCACATAATTTTGCACTCTCCAGCTTTAGTAAATAAACCCCACTGTGTTCTCCCTGCAGAGACTGGGGAAATTGAGTGATTTTCTTTCCTGCAATCTGTGGTTGCATAATTTATGGCCTGCCTTACTCCAACTGATGGTAGAAAGCTTTCATGATAAAGAGTTGTCCTTTCCCTCTTGTCCATTGAAGGACACAGGAAGTCTTAAGCCTTTGGAATCAACAGGTTATACTGCTGCCTACAGGATGATCGAATACTGTCAAACCAAAAACTTCTAGGCCATCCTAGGATAACTCCTGCAACTACCAAATGCCTAAGGTTTTTGCTAGTGTCCTAGGAGAATGGACATCTTTTTTTTTGCTCTTCAAATAAAAGGTGGCTGGACATGACCGCAGTCACCTTGAGACAACAGCAGTAATGGACTAAATATCAGAGTTCCAGGTGTAGCTTACCAATGCAGGAGTAGCAGCTGGGGAAATGCTTCCTTGACTCTGAATGGCAGAAAAGAAAGTGAAGAGTGCCAATGTCTGCAGCATGGAAACATGTCCTCTACTCCTAGAGTCTATCACATCTTTGAAGTCTTTCCTAGCTCTGTCATCTGTGGACAGTTCATTTACCCTTTCACAGGAGATCTTTACTACAGTCCTGGATAACTTTATGGTCCAAATCACCCAGTGATTTACTGTCTCTGAACACAGAAGTCACAAGCACGCTCCTACACTTACCCCTGCAGATTTTATATCCGATTTGCCTGCAGCCTTAGCAGCCTCTGAGCCATCAGCCACTGAGACACTGTCTCAGTCACTGCGGTCCTCATCAGACAAGCTTTCTCCTGAGGATTAGCAGTCATCTGCTATTCCTCCCAAATGAATAGAGACCGTTTCGGCACTTTAATTGATTTGGCGTGCACCACTTTGAAAATAGAGGAACAGCCTGTTGTTTCTACCAGTGCTTTAGAACCCCAAAGACCACCAAGACTTTCCCAGTGCACCCGCTGTCCCAAGTCTTTTTGTATTGAGGTTCAGAAACACCCTGACAAGACATTTGCCCCCCAAGTGCTCATTAGGCTTGTACTCATTTTAAGAGGACTTTGTTAAAAAGTAGCTGGCCCCCACTAAGGAGATCTGGCAGTGTTGTGCCTTAACAAAGCGACCACTGTTCCAGTGGGGGATGCATCTATCTTTAAGGACCCAACTAATAAGAGGTTGGAGGCACTTTCTAGAACCCTATTTTCACTTGATGCTTTACTCCGTCCTAGCTGTGACTTTGCTCTGACAAACTGTTTTTGACTGGTCAAAGGTTTTTAGAAGGGATCTGGTTTCAGCTTCAATTGATACCTTGATCATAGCATGTGTTAAGCCTAACTGCACCAGAATCACAAACAGAAAAATCAGCACAAGGGATATAACTTACAGTCAATTGGATATGTCTAAATACTTTTTGTTAGTGAAAATCTTTAACCCTCCAACAACCCACACACATACAAACACCCACTGTAATCTTCTGGTGCGGTTGGGGTTAATGCAACTAATGGACTGTCTCAGGCTCTTATCAGGAGATTATGCATGCTGTACTACAGCTTCCTATGAATGGAACAAGATCTATGACTGGAGAGGGTGGAGTTATCAATCATCCGCCCATTTTCCATTCATAGATTCATTTTCTATATTTCATATTTCATATTCTATAGAATCTGTAATACAGATTCCATGAATAGAGTAGCTGGGTAAAACGGTGGGCATAGCCAATCTCTCTTGATGAAAGCCTGTGACAGCCCATTAAATGTATTAACCCTCACTGCACTGGAAGATTACAGTGGCAGGGGCAGGGAGGGGGTTGGTAGGATGGATGAAGATTTTCAATAACAAAAGAGGAATCAGCACATGGAAAACATCCCACTGACAGTAAATTATGTGCTGATTTTTCTGCTTGTGATTTTGTATGCACTTAGGCTTTAAAGCAAATGAGGGTTTGATGGAGGTCTCGAATATTTTTCCCTGCATGGGTCTCCTGTGGAGGACACTGGCTAAAGTGTTGGATTGCAGAACCTGTGTCCAAGAGACACTTCCTATGCATGACCTTCGAGGGACAACTGGATTGATTTACTAAACCCGAAGAATACAAAATCTAGTGCAGCTCTGCATAGAAACCAATCAGTTTGCAGGTTTTTGTCAAAGCTTAATTGAACAAGCTGAAGTTAAAGCTAATTGGCTACCATGCACAGCTGCACCTGATTTCACACTCCGGTTTTATTAAATCAACCCCTAAGTCTCTTCAGATTTACACTAGATGCCATCATTAATGTGGGGGGGAGGGTTTTGAACATGGCGCCGTGAGCAGCGTGAGCTCTAGGCGCCCGCCAGTAATGTAACAAGCGGAGTGCCCGACCTTCTCTGATCCGACCCGAGGGAAGCCCAGGGTGGAGAGGAGCCGAGGGGGCCGCAGTCCATCTGCGACCAGATGGTTCCGGCGGTGACTGGTGTGGGTAGAGGATCCTTGCTGAGTCAGACCCCCAGAGCAGTTTGTGATCAGCGGCAGTCGTAATGAGTGCAGGAGATCTGAGTCCTCGGCGGGCCGGGAGCGAGTGACTGTGGCTAGGAGTGCCCCGGTAACAGAGGACTTCCCAGTCCAATGGGGAATTTGTAAGGGTCTGGGAGAGCAGGTACGCACTGTGGAGGAAACAAAAACAAGGCTACAGAAGGACCCCTACAGTGCTGAGATGCCAATTTCAGGAGACCTAGAGACCCCACAGACCATCACTTATGCATAAGAGTCCCCCCACAGGTGTGTTCGGAAGCCCGACGCAGAGGCCTTGGCCGAAGAGTGAACAGGGACTGATCAGTACTGAATAGTAAGTGAGGAGGGAGAGGGTGAATTGCCGTGGGTAACAGCAGGACATTTAACTTTTTGGTGTATCTGATGCATATGCGTCAAATCAAAGTCAAATATATCTGAACACTGGGGGTGACAGAGGACTATACTTTGGGGGGTGGGTTCTCTCAGGTTCTACTAGTTCTTTTGGATTGGCAGAACTGCCCAACTTACTCTGGCTCCCAAAGTAATAGAACAGGAGTGGCAAAATTTATTAGAAATAAAAGAAAAAGGGTCTTCTATTGCATTGTAACAGAAACTCCAATACGAGGACGCGCAGGAGATTACCTGTGTGTGACAGAGTTGAACCAGTAATGAAGGGCAAATCAGCTAAAGGTTGGGGCTCAAAAATCCCCCAACCGAATGCGAAGACCACTACAATGAAAAAAATTTTGCCCTTCCACGAGAAACGTCCAGAGAATCGAACTCAGGAAAGACAACAAGAAGGAGCTGGAAAATTTAAGGGAGACCAATCTAGATTATCATCTGGGTACCGGGAAGGGAACCAGACTAACGATTCAATAAGTTTGGATAGTGTCATAGAACAAAGTGTCACGGAACAACAAGGAGCCATGTCACAAATACCAACAAAAACTGATATGGTGGAAATGTTTCGAAGGAGATGTCTTTGAAAAATGAGATGGGGGTACTACGCAATGATTTGGGTCAGATACTAACACGAGTGGAAGAAGTAGAGGAGAGAATGGAGGCACATGTTCAACTAATTAATAAACTAGAAACGCAGATGGAGGAGATGCATAGAGAACAGAGAAAGCTTTCATTTAAACTGGAAGATGAGGAGAACCGGGACAGAAGAAAGAGTTTCAGGATCTGGGGTCTACCAGAAGAAGAACAGGAAGAGGATATAGGGGAGAAAATAAAGAGAGTGTGTAACCTAATAATGGGAAGACCAGTGACATAAAAACTTAAAACAGAGAGTACATAGGATTAGACGGCCAAGAGGAGTGCTGGCGGAAAGCCCCAGAGATGTAATAGTTCGATTTCATCACTAGGAAGATAGAGAAAGAATATGGAAAATCTTGCGTGACACTACCGAAATAAAATATTAGGAAACAAAGTTACATAGAAGAAGAGCCCTGAAACTGTTGCATATGAGAGAAAAAAGTTCGATACAACTGGGACCAGCATGCTTGATCGAATGGATGGAAAATCGGCAAGGCTGAGGTTCCCAGAAGATCTCAGTGACTTTTGTGAGAAATTAGACTTACAGAAAATAAAGATTGAAGGGTGGTCAGAGGGGTTAAGGAAAGTGGAGGGCAGGGGTCAGGGAATTGGCAGCGGGTACCTAGGAAGAAGAAGTAGGGAGGTGTGGGGTGGGGGGGGGGAGGTTTAGAGAGAGGGGGTGTTTTTATTTTCTTTTTATTTTTTTTTTCTCTCTTCTCTCTTTCCACCCCTCTCCTTGCTCCCTGGTCTATGACTCCTTAGCCCTCAGTCCCATCCTATCCGGTGAGATCCCGGGAGGGGAGGGGGAGAGAAGGCGTGGATCTGGCAGGTGACCAGGAGGTCCAGCATGCTGCCAAACTCCAATCTGACTGATGACACGGGCTAGGGACTGGAGCGGGCATGCGTGTTTTGAGTCTCACCCCAAAGTAGGAATTGTGAGTAGGATCAATCCACGACAGATTCCAGGGCAATTTGTAGGCCAAGAAGGTCTTAGGGGTAAGAAAAGAAGGGGGAAGGGAGGGTGGGAAGTTTTAGGTGGGGAAGGGAGAACGTCCATATCTTAAAATGTCTATATCTGTCTTCCTTTGACAAAGAATTAGGTAGTGTTGTGAACTAACAGTAGAAATGAGCCTAATTAAATTTATGATATATAATGTGAAAGGGTTAAACTTTCCAACAAAAAGACACAAGATAGTGAGGGAAATCCACCAACATTTCATAGATGTAGTGTTTCTTCAAGAGACACATATAACTCAAGATACAAACGTCAAGTTATATTCAAAGCATTATACAAGATGGTATTATGCTGACTCTCCAATTAAAATGGCTAAAGTAGTAGCATTTGGGTTTTCAAAAAAACGTAAGTTTCACCCTGAAGGGGAGATTAGAGGACCTCGAGGGTCGGTATCTGTTCCTGAGGGGAAAATTAAAAGGATCTGAATATACATATTGAAGAGATCATTATATCAATGCCAACTGATCGACACTTGGAGAATAAAACATCCAAAAGAAAGAGATTATACCTTCTTCTCTCCAGTACATGGTTCATATTCAAGATTGGACTATATAATAATCAAACATAGACAGCTGGAGTCGTTGGTTAGTTATGTCCATCTCTGATCATGCTCCTGTCACAATGAGGCTATGGGTAGGAGGGGATCAGGATAAACTAACTATGTGGAGAATAAATGAAATGCTTATACAGGATCCTGAAACAGAGACAAGGCTAAGGCAGGAAATTGAGAAGTTTTTTGAGCTCAATGAGACTAAGGAGGTTTCAGTGGCCACAATTTGGGAGGTACACAAAGCATATTTTAGGGGAGTATTGATTTCGATAGGAGCGGAAAAAAAGTAAGAAAGAGGGAAAAAATAAAGATGGTGATAGAGGAGCTATATAAGTTAGAACAGTTACATAAAAAGAAGATAGACACAGATGTTTATCAGAAGATAATTTCCAAAAGAGAAGAACAAAAGGATCTTATGGAACAGGAATTGAGAAGAATATTTAATAGGGTTTCAAAAGAAAGATACCAGTGGGGGAACAGACCTGGAAGATACTTAATGAGGAGGTTAAAGGAAAAGATATCTAAAAACGTTATAGAAAAAAATTCAAGACAGAAAAAGAGAAATGGTTTATTCCACCACTGATATTGCCAATAGGTTTCAAAAATATTATAGTAGACTGTACGATGTGAGCTCCAGAAATCAAAAAGAAACAGAGGATGAAAAGAAGAAAATAAGGCAGGAATATTTAAAGGAGGCGGCGTTACCAATAATAGCAGAAGAAAAATTAGACTCCCTAGAGAGAACTATTACCCCTGAGGAAATTACTTTGGCCTTAAAGAACACGGCTGCAGGAAAGAGCCCTGGCCTGGATGGATATACGGTGGGATATTTAAAAAAAATTTGAGATCTCCTTGTCCCTAATATGTGTGGTTATATGAATGCAGTAGGGGAGGGGCTGTAAATAAGGGAAGAGCCATTGGAAGCGTACATAACAATTATACTTAAAGAAGGAAAGGATAGCTCACAGTGTGCCAGTTATAGGCCCATATTCTTATTAAATATTGACACTAAACTGTACGCTAAGGTTCTGGCAATTAGATTGAAGGAGCTGATGCTGGTATGGATACACCTGGATCAGGTAGGATTCATTCGCTGGAAGAGAAGGAAAGGACAACAGCCTGAGATCACTTCTCCTCTTACAAATGGCAAAGAGAGAGAATCAGCCAACAATATTTCTGTCGATTGATGCCGAAAAGGCTTTTGACAGGGTTAACCGGGGGTTTATGTTTGAAATGCTAGAGGCCTTAGGATTAGGGCCTAAAATGATAAGGTGGATAAAAGGGTTATATAATAATCCATCAGCGGCAGTTAAGGTTAATGGATCCCTCTCTGTTTTTCAAAATGTACAATTGTACTAGACAAGAATGTCCACTTTCTCCTTTGTTGTTTGTTCTGTCCCTGGAACCTGTCCTGACGAGGGTAAGAAAATGTGTAGATATAGTAGGAATAAAGATAGTGGAGCATAAGGTAGCAGCATATGCGGACGATATGTTATTCTATATTGTAAATCCTAGAATAACGTTGCCCAATTTACTGAAATTAATAAAACAGTATGGCGAGGTATCAAACCTGAAAACAAATCCTGCAAAGTCAGAAATTTTAAATATCAATACACCAAAGCTAGAGATAGTGAGTTTACAAAAATATTTTCTATTTACCTGGAGGGAAAAGGAAATAGGCTATCTGGGAATAAAACTAACATCTTCAATAAAAGTCCTGTACCTGGCGAAATTTTATTGCAATAATAAATTAAATAAAGGAGGAGCTGGGGAGTCTTTTAAAGGGAAGAGCCTCCTGGATAGGTTGTATAAGTTAATCTAGGGAATATCTGATTGCCTCTCGGGGGATCAGGAAGGAATTTTTTTCCCTGCAGGAGCAAATTGGATCATGCTTTGCTGTTTTTTTTTGCCTTCCTCTGGATCAACTGTGGGTATAGGATTCTAACTTTTTTTTTTTTTAATGGTTGAACTGGGTGGACTTTTGTCTTTTTCCAGCCAGACTATGTATAAATCTAGTAAAGATAGTGATAGTACCAAATATCCTGTATAAGTTTCACATGCTTCCAATACACCTTTAAACCTGAATATCAACTCCGTTCTTTGGGATAATAAAGAAGTTGATATTCAGGTTTATATGGGCTAACAAGAAACCGAGAATTAGGTATGAGGTATTATGTAGGGCAAAAGGAATTGGGTTTACCTAATATTAGGGAATATTTAGCGGTGTTATTATCACGAATAGTAGATTGGACATTTAATTCACATAGGAAAGGTTGGGTTAATATAGAAGGGATTTTAAGTAAAGCACAGTTAGAGAAGATTGTTTGGATTCCACATAAATTTTGCACATTGAATGTGAATACTAGTCCATTGACAAAGAAAGTTTTAAGTGTTTGAGATAGAATGTTTAAGCAAAAAGGATGGAAACATAACTCAGTATTGACTTCCTTGGTGGGAACGGAGTATTTCCCCCCAGGGAAGGATAATATCTCTGGGAAATGGATCAAAGATAAAAATGCACGTTTGAAGGATATTTTGAATAAAGGGAAATTGCACACATTTTTTGATTCAAAAAGGAAAAAAGATTTATTTTTTACATTAGATGAGTGGCAGTATGGTCAATTAGTTCATTTTGTTTCAATGCTCCCACAACCACTGAGGACGTCGGAGGATCAGTATCCATTTGAAAAATTGTTGAATGTAACTACAGGTCCAAAACAATCCACCTCTAGGATTTATAAGATACTTATGGATATTGAAGAAGCTGAGCCTCCCCAGTTCTGGGCAAAATGGGAAAAGGAACTTGGAACAGAATTGAATGAGCAACAAAGGAATAAAATATTTAATTTAACACACAAGGTTACCGAATATATGCAGGAAATATGTGGGATTACTGTACAGAGGGACCCGTAAATGTGCCTATTTTATAATCTTGAGCCTTCAGTGAAACTGCATAAAAATAGGGTACTATACCATCTAATTAGGGCCACTAAGGGCTTGATTCCCAAGTTCTGGCAAGCTCTAGAGCCACCACTAATAAATGATTGGCTAAATAGAGTGGAAAATATTTATAGGATGGAGGAGCTATATCATATAGAGGAGGATAAAAAAAGAAAAATTTAGGAAAATGTGGAGCAGTTGGTTAAATGTTAAAACATCTAAAAGATATCCGGAGTTGGTCGGAGTCTAGGGGGAAATCTAGAGAGGGCTTAACGGAACGTAGAGAGAGTGGAGGTGTGAGAGAAGAGATATGGATATAGATAGACAACTATGAGAGAAGACAGGAACTGGGTTAAAGGACGTGGACTGGGGTAAACAGAGGAGGGGGAGGCTGGGAGGAAGGGTGGGGGTAGGGGGTAAGGTGTTGTAAAATGGAATTTTAAGTACATGTGAAGTGTTTATGTACTAGGTTGTTCCTTTCTTTGTTTTGTACTGGAAAATGTAATACATTTAAATTAATGATGTCAGTGACGGCAAAAACACCCCAGCCTAAGAAGCCAACACACAATCTGGGAAGGGTTATCCGTGACTGGATGTTAGGAAAAGTTCTTTGTTACTCCATTCCTGCAACCATTAAGTCCAAACTTAAGTTTGATTTGGTCCACTCTCAAGGTCTAGAGCTCCAAGTTCACCAAACCCTAAGACAAATCTTCGACATTAAGGTGCATCCCCAATTCCAAAAGTTGAACTCATCTATTAGTCTTTGGGAATACCTGGACAGCTATACTGAATACTTGGACAGCTTGCATTTCAGATGTTTGGGTTTGGGAGTTTCGAGAGGCTACACTCCGAGCCTCCTTCCCTTCCAACCTTCCTTTTTCACTGCATATCTTCAGGTATCTCTTCCTAGTCTTTCTGGTCTGAAGATATCATCGCCCCAATTCCTGTAGCAGAACAGTTTCAGGGGTTTTGCTCCAACTTGTTCACAATCCCAAAACTCAAGGGGAGCATCCACCCCATCTTAGATCTCAAACTCTGTCTTCTTTTGAGCTCACAAATTTTCCATGGAATATTACTGGTCTGTCTTCACCTCTGTTCACTAGGATATCACCAATAAGGTGATATATTCCTGGCCAAAAACTCCCCTCACCAAGGAGACTTTGTGAATATCAAGGACAGGTACCTACATTTTCTCATATTGTTAGCGCACAATTATCTGTTACCATTTGCTGTAGGTCTCCTGTACTTTCAGTTCATCACCCTATGATTTAGCCTGTCATCTACACTTCAGGTGTTCATCATGGTGCTGGTCCCAATACTAGCCCTGCTGTGCTCTTGGGGCACCCCCACTGTGAAATATTGGGATGCCCCTCCAAATCGTTGGATTCAGGTGTTCCAATCCCCTCCATGGTGTTCCAATCACCTCCATGGTCACAGGTGTATAAAATCAAGCACCTAGGCATGCAGACTGCTTCTACAAACATTTGTGAAAGAATGGGTCGCTCTCAGGAGCTCAGTGGATTCAAGCGTGGTAGTGTGATAGGTTGCCACCTGTGCAATAAGTCCATCCGTGAAACTTCCTTGCTACTAAATATTCCACAATCAACTGTTAGTGGTATTATAACAAAGTGGAACCAACTGGGAACAACAGCAACTCAGCCACGAAGTGGTAGGCCACATAAAATGACAGAGTGGGTCAGCGCACGCTGAAACATACAGTTTGCAGACGTTGCCAACTGTCTGCGGAGTCAATAGCTAAAGACCTCCAAACTTCATGTGGCCTTCAGATTAGTAAAACAACAATGCGTAGAGAGCTTCATAGAATGGGTTTCCATGGCCAAGCAGCGAAATCCAAGCCCTAAATCACCAAGTGCAATGCAAAGCATCTGATGCATTGGTGTAAAGCATGCTGCCACTGGACCTTAGAGCAGTGGAGACATGTTCTCTGGAGTGACAAATCACACTTCTCTGACAATCCGATGGACAAGTCGGGGTTTGGCGGTTGCCAGGACATAGGTACTTGCCTGACTGCATTGTGTCAAGTGTAAGGTTTGGAGGGGGGATTATGGTGTGGAGTTGTTTTTCAGGGGTTTGGCTTGGTCCCTTAGTTCCAGTAAAGGGGACTCTTAAGGCGTCAGCATATCAAGACATTTCGGACAATTTCATGCTCCGAACATTGTGGGAACAGTTTAGGAATGGCCCCTTCCTGTTCCAACATGACTGCGCACCAGTGCAAAAAGCAAGGTCCATAAAAACATGGTTGAACGAGTTTGAGGTGAAGGAACTTGACTGACCTGCTCAGAGTCTTGACGTCAACCCGATAGAACATCTTTGGGATGAATTAGAGCAGAGACTGTGAGCCAGGCCTTCTTGTCCTACATCAGTGCCTGACCTCACAAATGCACTTCTGGAAGAATAGTCAAACATTCCCATAAACACACTCCTAAACCCTGTGGACAGCCTTTCCAAAAGAGTTGTTATAGCTGAAAAGGGTGAGCCAATACTTTTGGCAATATAGTGAATTTAGACAACCTCCTGCTGAGGAAATAGTTGACAAATTCATTTGGACAATTTAGCCTTAACTGTTTAGACATTACAATGATTTGGATGGATCCCGAGCCTTTAAAATTTAGCACTAGAAGTAACTCTACTCTTAGAGTATTTGAGTCTACTAGAAACAGCTTTCAGCATCAGGCTACTGTTTTCCAGTTTTGTAAGGCTGCTACTTGGTCTCCTGTTTACTCTCTCTAAGTTCTACCAGGTGGATGTTCAGGCCTTATCCGAAGCCAGCTTTGGTCGTACTTCAGGTCTTTGAAGCTCTTTGAGCTTCAGGTAGTCCCCAGTTCTGTTGTTTTTTTTTTCCATCGCAGAGGTTTAAGACTTGTGTCCCTCAACAGACAAGGACAAAGATTTTATAGTCAGTGTAAACATCCCTGTGAAGGGAGGAGCCGACCAGCTGTACGGTAGGAGGGAGGTACATATGAAAAAGGATATGCATGTATGGCTTGAACAGCATAAGCAAAAGTGGTTGGACCAATTCTTTTTACAATGAATGTTTTTGGAGGTAGCTGTGGCAGCCCCAGCTCTACTGAGAGTGTCCCTGCCGGTAATTTATTTAAAGACCTGTGGACAAAATTAAAGGAATGCCATGACAAGGAGCTATTGGCCTAGACCATATTTTCACTATTACAATTCCCTTTTGTAAGTGGACATCGGCAAATTTCAGAAATATCCAGTGAACGAACAATAAGAGGAGGGATTAAGGGACAACAAAATGTAGAGTTGACATCATCAGTATAGTGATATATTCTAGGCTAAAAGGGAGTTGGAGGCAGAGGTGTAGCACAGAATCACTAGAATTGTCAACCTCCTTATTCTGTGCAGCCATAATGTACAGCATGTTAAGTATATCACAAAACTGCATTACTTTAGAATTCATATGATAGGTACAACAGTTTCTGTAGATTTGTTTAAATTGCGTCTTCAGTTGGTTTGCTTGTGCTGCCCTTCAATTTCCTTGGTCTGTTGACTCTCATAATACATTCTTAAAATGCTTTTAATTTAATGCCTTATTCCCTGCGATCTCTAAACAGCTTTCCTATTTTGGCTGTATATGCTAGATCAGTGGTCCTCAAAGCACTCTAATAGTGCATGTTTTTTTTTCAAATCTGTTCAAAGACTCACGGGTGAGATAATTAGAGTTGTTCTCTTTTGCAGGTTACTAATTAATGCAGTGATGTCATTGCTGTATTAGATTATGATCTGATTTTAAAGGAAACATTTGAGAATATAAATACAGGAGATGTAATTTCTGTCTTGTTTTTAAAGGTACAGGCTCCATGACTGGCATGTTATTCTCACTTCACTACCTTGTAAGTTTCTGACAAGCATGCTAGAGTGGAGACAGGGCTATTTGGACTTCATTGGCTGCATGTTTGTTCCAGGCTAACTAGGTAATAAAGCCAGGAGCCACATTAGACTATAATATGACCCACAACAATTCAATTGCCTTTCTTTTCAGTGCAATTGCAGTCCAAATGAATATCCTGTTTATCTTCCACTGCCGAAAAAGATTTAATGGTGTTATGTTGACACTAAAATCTTCTTACATTTCACTGTCTCATTTTTTAATCCTTGAATACATACCGGTCACCGTTATATAGCAGTGTACAGTTGGAATTGCAGGTTCATTACAGATCACTGTGCCCTCTACAGATGTTCCATCTCCTAATGATTTTTACAAGTATTAAGTGATGATCTCTTTCCTGTGTCTGCCTTGTAGGCTTCTCCATCTTCGTGAATCAGGATCACAGTTGAAAACTCTCTCTATGCATGGATTTTCCCAGCATTGCTAAATTGTGTATGACATGAGGGATATCAAGATCATAGCCCTGGATGAGTGACACCAGGATTTCTCATACTCCATGCAGTACAGAAAGCTTCAGCTGTCAGATGAATGCTTTCCTGTTACCTTAATGTTTTTAATGGCAGCATGTAAGACGTGCTACACAGTAGAAAGTTATGTCCTGTATACATAGTAGTATTTGGAAAAGTGGGATTAAATTGTGCTCAGATGGATAGTTTCAGCACTAAACAAAAAAATCTACAATATACATTAGAAACCATCAAAACAACAGGTTACAACTGGAAACATTCTTTAAGGTAGAACTCCAGTAGAACATTTTCTGTAAGGTCTAGCTATATTTATTTTCTATGCAGCTAATCCTTGACTCAGTCTGTGTCCTCCATACAATAGAGCAGCTTAACTCTGATCGGTAAAACTGCACTTTCCTAGCCTGCAATTAGTTCTATAGGTTCTCAACTTCACCTCTTCAAAAAGCCCCACCACTGAGCACAAGCTACACATCTTCCCTATAATTTTCAATTCCCAATAAGAGTGCAGATGGGGTTTTGTTCAAGTCAACCTTTATGTTCTTTCCTTTATTTCAACAGGCAGTGCAGGCCAACCGAATGCCTGCACAATTTAAAGCTGAACTCCAGGCAAACAGCTAAGTACACAAATTAAGTTACTCCACTGTCTTTGCATATTTATTCCCACTGAACAACAGCATTAGACACAGTATCATTGACCACTGCACCCTGTACACAGTGCTGTATCTTACATAAACCTTAACCCCACATTGCATTATCTATGTTGTACATTATACTCCTGACCCCTGCACTGCATTCACTATGCTGTACATCATACCCTTTATCCCTGCACTGTATACATTATGTTGTACAGTATTCTTCTGCCCCTTGCACTGTATTTTCTGTTGTAAGTTAAATACCTGGCCCCTGCACTGTATATACTATCTGATAAAGAGATGTCCATGTGATGATTTTTATTGAATATACAGGAGTGACATAAAAGCAAGTTGATGCATTTCGGCACTCTGCACAGATGCTGTGAACAAAAGCTGTGTGCCAAAATGTGTCAGCTTACTTTTATGTCACCTCTGTATATTTAATAAAAGTGATCACATGGATTTTGGAGTTGTTGGCTCTCTTTATCAATTTGTATTGAACTCAGGAGTTGGAGGACACCACAGAGCTTGAGCACCTGTGTTTGGATACCTTCATTTAACTACAGGTGTGGTTTCCTGTGAGCGCTGCTCTTGCATCCTGTGTCCATTTGACTGTATATACTATGTTGTACATTAAACTCCTAACCCACTCACAATATTCTGTATATTGTACATTATATTCCTGACCCCCAAACTTCAATCACTATGTTGTACGTTATACTACTGACACCCTCACTGTATATGTTATATTGTACATTAGACTTCTACATTTTACCATTATGTCTGTAAGGGTTAAATGTGTCAGAGGGCAGTCTGTAGGTGGGGATTTGCGGCATGTTCTGTGTGGCTTAATAGTGTGGCTCACTGCATTCACTATGTTGTACTTAGTACTGCATAATCTTTACGATTAAACTTGTAGGGGAAAATGCATTAAGGTGGAAAACTCTCCAAGTGGGGATCTGTGACATGATCTGTCTGGCTAAATAAAGTTTATTGAAGAAAGTGACATCATCAATAATCATATTTTGATGTACACAATATTCCTGATCCCAGCAGTGTATACGCTATGTTGTACCTTATACTGCTGATCCCTGCACTATGTATGCTATGTTGTACTTTATGCATCCAACCCTTGCAGTGTATATAATATGCTAATCATTTTACTCCTGACCCCTGCACTGTATATGCTGTGTTGTACATTATGTTTAACTGGGTGACAGAGTCCTAACTAGTTTAATTGCACAGGAATTTTCCACCTACAAAACCTTCAACACATCAGCATCTACAACAAGGATTGCAGTACTCAGCAAAAAGAACCATGCCAAATTTTATGCCAAATGTGTTTGCAGTGTATATGGTGTTTGTCGCTGTATTTTCTGCAAGAGCTGTTGAGTTGCCACACTTATAATAGCCTGTGTGGACTAAAAAACTGTTGCTAGCTAAACAAATACTTAAGTAATTATATTAATGAGCAATAACTACTTGGCTGTGTTGCTGTCCTTATTATGATAAATATTTTGTATACAGAGTATTTTGAAAGTAAAGCGGAGTTCCACAAAAAAGTGGAATCTCCGCTTGTTTGCCTCCTCCTCCCCTCCACTGTCATGTATGGCACTTTTTGAGGGGAAGGAGCGGGTATCTGGTTTTGACAGGTATCTGCTCCCTCTTCCGGCTCAGTTCGCCGTGGCGAAGTGACCTGGAAGTTCAACCCCCTCCTTCCTCCCACAGTGTCCTGGGAACCTTCACAGGTCTCAGAAGACTGCCAGACCAATCAGGATGCGCCGTGGGACTCACTCATACGCAGTGAGCTCCCGACTATGAAGCCACAAGCTGTCACAGCCTGGTGCCCACAGTTAAGATGACAGCGCTGTGGAGAGAAGGAGAAAAGGGACGGTGCTGGTGAGCACATTTCTGGACCCTGGGCCGGGTAAGTGTGAGTTTATTAAAAGTCAGCAGCTACAGTTTTTGTATGGCTGATTAGCATGTATTGGGTGGGGTGAGGGGAGTAATGTATCAAGCTGCTCTGTGTTTTCAGTGTATTTGGACTGGCATTGGGCTGTGGATTTGGTGACAATGTGAGTACAATTGAGAAGCTGCTGAGATCATTTCATAGGTCCAGTTCATACTTTGCTTATGTTCACACAGACCTTATTCTTTGCAACTGCACTTAGAGTCTAATATCACTACAAGTTTGTATCCTCACTAAGGTGGTATTGGGGTCACTTTATACTCAGGCTCCGCTCATACTCCACCCTCAGTAGGTGTTCTATGTGAAATAGTTCCCATTGTACCTTACAGTCAGTCAGGTTCTGGATGTTTTGAAGTTCAGAAAAAAAACCTGATTGGAGCAATACAGGAAATTTTGCATCTGCAGATGGTCCCATTATGTACATTTTAGTACATAAGACAGAGCGTATTGCTTTATACAGAGACAATAATTCTGGTTTGTTGGAAAATACAACTAAACTTTAATTATAAGTACAAGGCATAAAGAGGCATTATGTTCTCACAGATTACATGTATGTTATAATTGTTGCTCTTATCTCAACATATTCTGCTAACCATTTTCATGGATACGTGTCTGGCAGTATTTGCCTTTTTATTTTTGTTTATCCAGACTGTGATACTATAGGGCTTCACTATAGGTCCACATTAAAATGTATGGAAAATGTATTCCTCCTAAAAAATGCTTTGTAAGGTTAGGAGTATCTTTCATGATTTTTTATATGTATGTGCATCTGGCAAGTATATGATTTGCATCACCAACAGGATAGACGAGTTCTATAGATGCTGTGAATTCACATAACCCCCTTCCTTCATCTTCCCAGAAAGAAGCTGGGTTTCCCAAAGGGAGCTTATTTGCATAGCGTAAATTGCTTTGTATATTGTTGAAGATTTGACAAAATACAAAAAGGTTTGCTCCAATACATTTCCACTTATTTACAGCATGATCATACAGAAGAGCAAATAAAAATATTGCTGCAGGCAACCCACATATTCAGAATGCTCCTGAAGACCCTGAACACCTTTTAGACTGGAACCAGAGGGAAAAGTAGGAGCACTGCAACAGGTCCAAAAATGTTTATTTCCAATAAAAGTCTTTTCCATCATCAGTAAAAAAAAGACTGCAAACAATATATGTATTTATTTATATATTAAATTTACAAAGTAATAAAAGATATAATAAAAATTAGCTATACAGTGATTGACATTGAAATAAGATCTACATTTCTGATATATAATCCATATTTGATTTCTAGCATTACCAATATTCATATTCAAGGTTACCTGACTTTTGCCTAAAAATCATATAAGTGAACTAATAAAATAAATAAATGGATATAGAAAATGAACTAATGTAACAAAATAAATGAATAAACTGACAAATAAATATAGAATCATGTGCGGCTGAAGTGAAGGGCATTGGCAAGCTATCTGTGCAGACATTTTTTATATAGTAGTTATGTATTATGTATTGAATGCACCAATCAGTTGTAGCATTAAGATTACTGACAGGTAAAGTTAATAACAATGATTATTTGGTTACAATGCCTTCTGAAAGTGGGTGGCATATATTAGACAGCAAGTGAACAAGTTGTATCTGAAGTTGATGCGTTGAAAGCAGAAAAAAATGGGTGTAAAGATTTGAGCGACTTTGACGAGGATCAAATTTTAATGGATAAGATCATCTCCAAAACGGAGAAGGAAGTTCCTGGTTCAAGAAAGGTGAACCAGCAGCAGAGTCAAAGGTGACCAAGTCTCATTATTGCACATGAGAAGTGAAGACTGGCCCGTGTAGTCAGATCCAATTGAGGAGGTCAAATTGCTGAAAAAGGTAATGTAGGTTCCAATAAAAAGGTGTCAGAGCACACAATGCATTTCAGTTTGTTGCATATGGGTCTACGTAGCCGCAGACCAGTCAGGATGTTGACCTATGTCCACAGCCAAAAGCTCCTGCAATGGGCATGTGAGCACTGGACCACAAATCAGAGGAAAATGTGGGCCTGGTCTGATTAATCTAATTTTTTGTTCTAACGTCATGTGGATGGCCAGGTGCATGTGAGTTTCTTACCAGGGGAAGAGATGGCACCAGGATGCAGTATGGGAAGAAGGCAAGCCGGCGGAGGCAGTGTGATGCTTTGGGCAATATTCTGCTGGGAAACCTTTGATCCTTCTATTTATGTGGATGTTACTTGACATGCACCACCTACCTAAATGTCGTTGCTGACCAAGTACAACCCTTCAAGGAAATGGTATAACCTGATGGCAGTGGCCACTTCAAGCATGGTAATGTGCCCTGCCACACTGCAAAAATGGTTCAAGAATGGTTTGAGGTACACAACAACCAGTTTGAGTTGTTGGCTTGGCCTGTAGATTCTCCAGATCTCAATCCAATCAAGCGTCTGTGAGATGTGTTGGAAAGACAAGTGCAGATCATGGAGGTCCCGGCTCGGATTGATAGGATCTGCTATTGACGGCTTGGTGCTAGATGCCACAGCATACTTTCAGAGGTCTATTGGCATGCATGGCGCGACAAGTCAGGGCTGTTTTGGTGGCAATAGGGGGACCTTCTCAATACTAGATAAGGTCATAATGTTATGACTGATCGTGTATGAAAAACACAGGCATAGTAGTGATATAAAATCCCTTTTGTAACCAGGACAGAGTGAGAGCATGAAGTCAAAGTAAATGTTTTAAAACAGAAATGATACAATAAAAGTGCAAATCAAGATCAAGATCCTTAGTTATGTGCCAAAACCAAAAAGTTACATAGATTAAAAAAAAGGATGTTTATCTTACAGCATTTATATGTTATATTTTTCTGTAATAAAACATATCAAATAAAAAAGCCAGGACAGTCAGAAAACCCACCAAATACATTTTTATGGAAAGTAGACAACCCAATGATCATTTCCTGCCACATTTGTTTACAGAAATTCCAGAAAATTGCTGTTTTTAAGGTGGTTGAAACATGGAGCTTGGTAATGCTGCGCTTGATACATTAAATATACAGGTGATACACATTCAACCAGGTCATTCCAGATGGAGATAAAAGGGTTAATGTAGAGATGTTCAGAATAAGGGAGGTGAAGGTATTACAATACAGGTCATTGTAGGCACAGGATGTAGCTAAGATATAAAAAGGAGGGGGAGCAATGGGTTGTAAATTACTCCACAACTTTGATTATCTGCTGCACTGATTTAGCTCCTCCTTTTTCCCCTTCCTCCATTATAGTAGGAATGGGTGGGCTCTCCAATGTAAACAATGCACATTTACATTTGTGATCACCAATCACAGTGACCACAAGGCATAGAACCACTCCTATGGGCTCTGTATCATCAAATGGCTCAGTTTCCAGCTGTTAATGGGCACTCCAGCCATCTGTGGGGGGTTTCTGCAGTGCTGTTTAGAAATGGCACTGCAGAAATAAGTGCCCACTACTTTACGAATCACAAAGGAACAGCAGTAGATAAAAAGTTAAGGAACCAGACAAGTTTTTGTGTACAAATCTGTTTCAGCTGAACCAAGTAACTCTGGTAATAAGATTTCTTTTTTAGTGTTTTATTCATTTCTGCATGTTAAACACACGGTAAATGTATGTAGGAACATCATAAAACTAATATAAAGCTTTATGCAAAAATATAATTCTAAACTTCATTACAAATTTTTTTGATTTATTGTTTACATTGCTGCTAATGAAACAAAATATAGTAAATATGATATAATGCATTCACATATTACACATATATAATGATCTAAACGTCAGACACATATAGGAGGGAAGAAGAAAAAGAATGCATTCTTTTAAGATTATCTGGTTAAAGCTTATAATGTAAATATTTAGATTCTTTCCTATAAAATAGCAAGGAAATAGTTATCTTACTCCTTTAATGGGGATACATGATTGATCATCATTCCACAAAGCTGATACCCAGCTTGGTAATTTGCCACGAATCATAGAGCAACTGGATAATTTTTACAGTCCATTTGTGTTCTTTTCTTGTGTTGGTTTATATACAAAGGTAATTATGATTTATGTTAACTAATCCTAGTACATGTTCTTATCCCCAGCAGAGATGACTAAGTAGGTAGTATGTGTAAAATATTATGCAATCATTTTTTTTTTATCTGAAAAAAAAATGTTATATTTGTTGACTAGATCATTTTGCCATAAGAAAACACAACTATACAAGATAGAGGCAAAAAAGGAACCTTTTTTAAACTCAGCTCCAGTTAATAAAAGTAAGTCTGGAATGTTAATAAATCTTGTTGTAGGATTCAAACATTTTATCTTTTAATGTTTGAAACTGTAACCATTGGCACAATGATCACCAAACAGGATTCATGTGAGATAATTGCTGTATTATTCTCTATTGAGCCTTGATTCCCGTACAGACAGTTCAGAAACATAGGGGCTGATTTCTTAGAGGCAAATAGATGTTGCAAGGGAAGGTGCACATTGTAAGGGGAATTTCCCCAGAGCTTAGTGAATGAGGTGAAATTTCACTTTGTAAAGCATGCCCAATAATGTGCAAGAGGAAAAAAATTGCAGTTTTGCTTGTGCTTGATTGGATGATAGATTTCATAGGATCTTCACCTCATTGACTAACTCTGGTTAAAATTCCCTTGCAAAGTGCCACTCCCCTTGCAAAGTGAAAAGTCTATTTTCCTTTAGTATATCAATCACCTAGTTTTTAAATAGGTGGCTGTCTGACACTGGTTTTCCAAGGGTGGAAATGGCAGAGGAAACCTAACCAAGGTCATCATATCATTATATAGTTGGAAAGGAACAATAAAGAAAGTTCATTGTGAGGAAACTTTAGAACAAAAATTCTGAGCAAAGGTTCCTGGGTGTAGGTCAGATTTGTAGATTGGACAAGTGTTCTTGAAAGGTTGAAACTTTTAAAAGGTTGTTGAACAGTTTGGTCAAAGCACAAAGATTCTGTATCAGTAACAGCAGTAGTTGTGCATTTGGAAGCATTGATTTCAAACTCTGAAGCCAAAAATACTACTGCAAAGACATTTTCTTAGAAAGTCTTCGAAAGTTTTTTGGTTGCATATTTCCTCATTGCACATAGCAGAATGCTTTGGCCAAGGCTGTTTATTGTCTGCCAGGTCATTTACATGTATACTGTGCAGTAACAGTTTGCTAACATGGGCTTCTGTGATTCACAGCACCTGAAGGGCATACAAGCCTAACCAGATACCCTCAAGAAAGTATGATTCCATTGCAAGATGTTGACAGGTTAGAACCCTTTGCATTTCTGGCAATGATCCTGTGTTTGGATGTAGAATGTTTTATACTTGTAAGATGCTTCCAGGCTATGACACTTGGGTATGAACTACTGGCAACTATTTTGTGTTTGGTAGGAGTGTGGTTTATAACTGTAGTAGGCTGGCAGGGTACACCACTCAGGTATGCTTTATTGGTAATGTTCATGTGTTTGGTAGGAGAGTGGTGTATGCTGCCAGGTTTTAACACTCATGTAAACCTTACTGCCAATCATTCTGTTCTTGGTAGAAAAGAGGAAACCCCTGCACCCAGAGAAAAAGCTAAAACTTTGCAACAGAATCTGTGTTCAGTGAGTGAAACAGAATCACTTGGCATTGGATGTTCATACAAATGTGTCACCACTAGCCAATTTTAGAAATGGGAAGCTCAGATTACTGGTTGGCTAATAAGTCAAGGCCAGGACCAGCAGGACAGATTCAGTGCTTGATACCAAAAATGTCATGCTAAGCATCCCGTGGTCCTAGTTAGGATTTAGATTAAGGTTGATAAAATGCAGATATGTGATTGGGATAAACCAGGAGCAATACACTAAGCATGGTCAAGACAAAAAGCCAATTTAGACATAGATAAACTTAACCATACATAGGATCATATACAGTATGTGCGATACCTGCTGTCAGTTTCTACAGTTTTTTCACATTGGTGCCTGTTTTGTAAGGTTCCTGGTCACTTTGGTAAAGTCTTGAATCAGCTTCCAGGTTTTATTGTCAAAGCAAAATTGAACAAGCTGCAGTTAGAAGCTGATTGGCTACCATGCACAACTGCACCAGAATCTGAGTGCATCAGCTTTAGTAAATCTACCCCATAATATCTGATTGTTTGGAAGATTGAAATGATAATCACAGATGTGATACTGCAAGGACTATAAAAAAACATTTTAGTGTTGGAAACTATTGAGATTGAGTAACACATAGCAGGTGGTGTTCTTGTAAAAATGTGTGGTTTGACAGCTGATGTGATTTTGACTCTGTATCAAGAAATTAAAACTCAAGGATGGTTGTAATTTTGGAGCAAGAAGAATCTATTCCATTAACCAATTCCACTGGTAATTTCAATACCTACCCTGAAAGAAATAATTCTGCAGACTTAACTAAAGAATTCACCATGTCAGAATGTAATATTCTGGAACGTGTGGTCTGTTTAATATCATTTGTGGAGATATTATTGTATCATGCCATTACATTAAATTGTTTTTGCTAGCTATCTTTTACATTTTGTTATCCACTGGTCATACCCTTTACGCTCTGGATTCTTGTATTGTGGGCGGTAGCTTGCAGTCATGTAAAGCTGCCAAACCACTATATGATCTGATTGTATAATCTTCTTTAGGCTCCATTCAAATCTAAGCATTTTGTAAAAACACACATAAGTGTAAACCTGCCAAACCACTATATGATCTGATTGTATAATCTTCTTTAGGGTCCATTCAAATCTAAGCATTTTGTAAAAACACACATAAGTGTGTTTTTGCGCGTGTTCATGAAACGTGCAAAAAATGTACGCAACACTTGCAGTACCATAAATTGTTAATGTCATCCCAAATGCTGCCAGCAGACGCGCATTTTCATGCATGTCAAAATGCAGATTAAATACATCAAAATGCGCAGTAAAAAAGCACAAAGCTATATGCCCAAAAATGGTGCAAGAGCTTTTTTGGCACACTTTCATTTGAATAGGCTTCACTATGCATGGAGCACAAAAAAAATTTCACGCGTCCCAGAGTGTGTTTCCATTTTGGTAATGTCTCAGTTTTGCCCATCATACCCTTTCAACATTTATTGTACATCACTTTTTTTATTTCCTTGGTTTTATAATTTCTATTCCTTTGGTTTTATACTTTTTATGCCCTTGGTTTTATTCAGAATAAATAGCAAAATAATTAACAAACAAGGTATTTTCATTTATTTTTTTCCTAACGCATTGTTTGCTTAATTTGCACATCAGCTGCACAGGAGATGAGCAGAGACTTGTAACAAGTTTCATGCACAAAGGCGCTTAGTCATTATTCTATAACTAAGCGTCTGTGTGCGTGAAACATGTTAGAAGTCTCTGCTCATCTCCTGTACAATTGATTTTATGGAATCAATAAAAGAGGTTGCTTTGGAATATGTCGGTGTGCCACTATCCATTTTCCTGTAACAATGACAAGCTGTGCAAGCACCTGATTGCGGCAGGCAAGCGTGGACTGACCTGGAGCAACATCATGGTTTATTGACAAATTAGCACAATGGTGACTTTTTCACAGGTTTGCGACCGCTAAAAATACTTATGTGAGCATTTGATTTGATTACTTGAAAATGTGTTTCAGATAATCTGACATTATTGTAGCAACCTAGGAATTTATTTTGGCAGGGAATATTTTTTTATCTTTAGGAGATGTTATGTACTATCTATCTATCTATCTATCTATCTATCTATCTATCTATCTATCTATCTGTCTATCTATCGTAAATTTATTTTTGCATTTTTTGTTTTTCTATTTCATGTGTCTGGATTTGGTCAGTGGAGACCTTATCTAAATCCTCCATCCACCCATCTAATTTTGATCTATTGCTGCTTGCAATTAGCCAGTGGTGAATTGCTGCTGTAGGTAGAGGCTGGACAGAGCTGCAAATGCATATGCCTGAACCTTCATACTGACAACACATTGTGGAAGCTCTAATGGAGGCGATTGTTTTAGCTCATGACCTGAGTGCTGCACCGACAGATGTTCTAACACTTTCCTATTCTATTTAAAACTTAAAAAAAGGTTCTGCTTATAAATAATTTTCAAATGTACATGGCAATCTGTCATATTCAAGCATTGCTTACATTTATCTCTTGTAGTCCCATCATTAGCACAAGCATGTTAAAAAAAAAACTTTATAAAATAGTACATTTTTTGTGGTTTCACAAACCGCATCAATGCCCAGAATCCCCACAGAAGTAGAAGTATGATATGTCAGCATTACAATGCTAGGTATATTGGAACTATAATAGGTATGCCTAGTAGTACTGCATTATCACAGCAGTGGCCAGTAACATGCCGCCAACAGTTGTAAGTGCTAAGTACTATTAAAAATGCCAATAACACCTGCTAAAACAATGTGCAGGTATTTCAATATTAAACTTATTACACACAACGTCTGATAACATGACAGCAGCTGTAGTGATCAATTATTTGTCAGCTATAGTAATATTTTATTAAGTAAGTTAGTTTATATTTTGCAATGAGACATCAGAAATATATGGTAAACAATTTTAATGTGTCATTGTTTTCCTTCACTAGTGCTTTATCCTACTGAGTAGGATTGAGTGTGTGTTTGTGCTAGACAACCAGCTTAATTTTGGTGGGCTTACATGCTGGCTGCAACTTCTTTATTGTGTTAAACATACTAATAAAGTATATCTTTTCTTTAAAATACACCTGTGCCCAGACTATGGATTACTTACATATTCTCAAAGAGCCTCAAACCTTTAGCTGCTATCACTGTAACTATTACAGTGGCAGCAGCATCAGCATGTAAACAAACTCCTGGCCTCTACAGCAGCTAGGAGTTTGTTTACATGTTTCCCCTGACTTGATTTGGACAGCTTGATCACTTCTGCATGTTGGGAAAGATGCCCCACTCACTGACTGCACCATGTGTCCTGAGCTCACCTGTCCTGTAAAGACCTCCATGGTGGCTATTATTATGGAGAGCAGCTGGAGAGCAGAAAATATCTCTTCACTGCTCTCTGCTGATCCTGGAAGTGCTCAACTCTGAGTTCTTCTGTGTTCATAGCTGTAAAACCCCTGACACTCTAGGGAACAAGCTGATGGAGCACAAAAAATGCCTAATTTAATTACTTGAACCCACAGTTACCTGATGCCATTGACCCAATCCTTGGATCTCCTTCTGTTTTATTCCTGTGGGGTCCTTCTTTTGGTGTCTGCATCCCTTTGTGGACGCTTCCGTATTGGTTGTCCAGCAGAGGGGTCCTCTCAGTACCCAGAAGATCACTGATATCATCTCAACAGGGCAGGGAAGCAGTGTTTTGGGCTGATTTGCAGAGCTGGATGAGCAGGCCCAAGTGGCAGTGGCAAGGGACCTGGACAGGGGACTTAGGTGAGTATACCTTGCTTATCCAGGTACATACAGTGAAAGGTATGGCAGGATTGGTTAGGGATATGTGGGAGGGAGGTTAGGGAGGTGAGTCATATTTAGTCCAGAGTGGGGCTTTAACATTAAAATGCATCTAAAACCAAAATTTATTTTTCAATTTTGAATAGAGTAGGGAATGGTTTTAGCCCTTGTAGAGTTTTTTTTCATCTTCTTCCTGTCTGTACACTTTTGGGGAGGTTTCCCTACACTTCCTGTTCTGGAGACACTAAAGAAAATTAGAAAGAACCACTCCACAGTGAGTGAGAATCCCCTCTTTGACAGTCACTGGAAAAGATTCCCCATTTGAAGACTTCCCCTTACCTCCTGTTTTGGTGACAGCTGTAAATTTCTGAAGTATCCACTTTCTCTCTGGGTGACAAAAATCATTGGTCATCAGGTCAAATAAAGAGAGTGAATTTCCCCAGGCACAGACAAAAATAAAAATCTAACATGGGCTTGAACACATACCCTATCCAAAAGTAAGAATGCTTTTTTGCTTGTTTTCAAAAATTTCTTCTATGAAGTATTGTGTTCATTAGGACGTGCAACTTGACAATGGATTTTTAGACAAGCTTCCACTTTTCCACCCAGTGGTCTCTTGTGATTAATATTTGATCATTGACTTTTTTTGCTTTAGACAGAGATGTCATCCTGGGTGAATAGGATAGGGTAGTATAGGGTAACAGTGCAAGTCACAAATAAAATGAAGTATAATGAGAATAGCTTATTAAGGAGGGAATTGTAATGTAACATATCTTATATATGCAACATCCAAACATTTATTTGCCTCCCCACCAAATGCATAGATGGTTTTCCATGTGCACCAGTTGATAGTGTTTCTCAGTAAAGGAACAAAAAGCAATGAGTTCTGTGTTGCCAGATACCTGCCTTCCTCTACCCTGGTCCATGGAGATTACAATATAAGGAGAGCTGACATATTGTTAATATATTCTAGAAATGTAAAAGGTCAACAGACCTCTGATAACAAGAGGAAATCTCTGATCTCTGCTAATGGCTGCAATATGTTAGGATCCCAACATTTTTACAAAGGAGCTCCATGAACTATTTACTGTTAGTAAACAGTGACTGTGAGCACCAGCACAGCATCTATTACTGCTTGGAGTCACCGAGAAAAGGGAGCCGTCAGCAAACTGCAGGCAGTGGCAGCTTTATTCACCCACATGCGGTCGTCTCTCCTTCATCTGTGCCTGAGCAGCGGAGTAAATACTTCTCTGTCTCTCTCTATTAGTTGGCCATTTCCTACCATATTTCTCTTGGCTCCTCTGAAACCTATGGAAATGCAGAGGGAGAGATGACCAGTAAACAGAAAGTAGGAAAGATTTGCAGGCCCGTTGAGTGCATGCTTGTGTTTGGTGACTTGGAGAGAAGGGCAATTTCTTGGTAAATCCAACTGGTGAACTTACTTTGTTTTTTTTTCCCTTGTGCAAGCAGCAGTCTTAGCCTAGTGTCAGGCTGTAAGTTCCCTGTGGAGGCTGACCTATTTGCCGCCTGAACTTTGGGCTGTAATCTTACACACTCTGAGTTGCTGGAAAAGGTTAAAAGTGCCAGTTAGCAAAATATTTAGCATTCTTTTATGCTGTCTTGCTTTCATACTATAGTACTAGGTTATGATTGTTTCTTTTCAACATTAAACTCAGACAGGAGAGCAGATAGACTTACGACCTGACACTAGTCATACATTAGTCGAAAAAATCGTTCAGACACATATCCGAAAAACAAACACATGGTCGTGAGAGCAAATGATATTGCCATTATGTTATGACTGATTTTCTAACAATAAATTGTTCAATGGACATAAATGAATCAGTTTTTCTTTGTTTTGTCACATTTACCCAGTACAAACTGTTTGATTTTTAACAGGTAAGAAACACATTAACCTTTCAATTCATCGTCCTTTCTGCAGAAGTTTTCCAAACTTTTCCTTTAAATTCTTGGCTCAAAAACGTCACTGCTGATTTTCGATTTGTGGCCATTAACTGAACAATAAAACTAACCAACTATGCAAATGACAGATTAGCGAATTACTTTTCATCAAGTGCAAGGGTCTCCAAACGTTTAAAACAAAGGGCCAGTTGACTGTCTCTCAGATTTTAAGGGGGCCGGACTGTGGCCAGTGGGAGTAGAAACTGTTCTGACATCAGTGGGAGTAAATAGCGCATCTTTGGTACTAGGGAGAGGAATAGTGCCTCATTGTTGGTGTCAGTGAGAGGAATAATGACCCATCATGGGCATCAGTGGGAGGAATAATGCCGCATCATTGGTTTCAGTGGGAGGAATAGTACCACATGTCCCATCGTTGGTGTCAGTGCAAGGAATAGTGCCCCATCAGTGGTGTCAGTTGAAGGAATAGTGCCCCATCAGTGGTATCAGTGCAAGGAATAGTGCTCCATCAGTGGAAAGAATAGTGCCCCATCTTTAGTTTCAGTGGTAGAAATAGTGCCCCACTGTTGATGTCAGTGGCAGCAATTATGCCCCATTGGGGGGGATGGAATAGTGTCTCATATCAGTGGGAGGAAGAATGTCCCAAGGGACAGATAAAGGCAAGCAAAGGGCCACATCCGGCACCTGGGCCACAGTTTGGAGAGCACTAATCTAGTGAATGGGTAATATAAGCCTGCTTTTCTGCTCTGACAGGGGAGAATGCCAGTAAATGATGAAAAACCCTGAGAGGCAAGGCAGTATTATGCTAAGATTTTTCTTAAAACAAGCAGAATTTCAAAAGGAACATAACATCACACTATTGAAGAATAAAGTGACTGTGCAGGAATCCTAGATGTCGCATTTACAAAATATCAGTCTGAGCAGACTGAGCTCCTGCCGAACTAAAACGCTAAAAAGCGACCAGCCTTGAAAGTAACAAGTGCAACATTTTTACTTGTTGCTCATTCTGCTGTAAAGCAGTGCAGCCATTCCTGATACATTTGATGATTTACTTCAGCCTTAGACAGTCTATTTCACAGGCATATACTCCACTTCTCCTGGTACTGCGTCTTAATTGTCAGGTCATGCTGAGCCACTAGGCATTGTACTGTTCAGATGTCAGAGATCTTTTTTATGTGCTCTGATGCTATATATGGGTCTGGCTAAAAATCCCCATCACCTCTTCTCTATTCTCTATAGTTCTTCTGCTGTATATTTTTAAATTTGCAGATTGTTAGGAATATGCAATATAAATTGAAAGCTCCTGGCAGAAATATTATTCTATTAATAATTAATTTATTTATCACCTTTCTTCAATATCTTGGTGTTATGCAATGCTGACATCCAGCCATAGATTATTCCACATAGCAAGGGTATATTCTACATCTGTATCATAAGACTAATGGATGCTATGCTTGCTCTTTCCATGGCCACTGGTTTCAAAAGATTTGCACTTCTGACATGCCCACTAACGCCATTAACATCTAGCAGCTCTATTTGATGGACCAGCATGGTTTAGATTGGCCACATATTTGCTTACAATTCTGCTACCATTCATGCTCATTCGCTACTAAAAATTCCCATTGTACGATGGGAATTATAGTTCCTTTGAGCATTGCTGCAGATAGAGTTGAACCGACGTAGCCTCTTGCTAGATATCTCCTCTGGGTGCTCAGTTGTAGCAGCGCTTCATGATTTGAAGCTACGATGTCACAGAACTAAAAAGGTAGTTTTTCTATAACCTTTAAAATGGTTCTAAAGACAGAAGATTTTACACTTTATACTTACCTCATCCCCATCTTGATCTAGCAATGTGCAAGAGAGCCGCGACTCTGCCGGTTCTCTCTCTCCTCATTGACTCACACAGCAGTGGGAGCCATTTGGCTCCTGCTGCTGTCATTCAAAGCCAGTGAGCCAATGAGGAGAGAGTGGGGTCAAGCTGTGCTCTGTGTGCGAATGGACAATGGCCTGGGAGCGAGCCTGCTAAAGTGCCAACATAGCAAGGTTTAAATTAAAACCTTTAGAATCACTTTAAATTGGGTAATACAAATATTTTGAATGCTTATAATATAAACTCACTGATCACTTTATAAGGTACACCTGTTCAATTGCTTGAAACCACAAATTGCTAATCAGCCAATCACATGGCAGCAGCTCAATGCATTTGGACATCTAGAAGTGGTGAAGATGACTTGCTGAAATTCAAACCAAGCATCTGAAAGGAGAACAAAGGGGATTTAAGTGACTTTGAACGTGGCATGGTTCTCGGTGACAGACAGGCTGGTCTGAGCATTTCAAAAACTGCTGATCTACTGGGATTTTCACGAACAACCATCTCTAGGGTTTACAGAAAATGGTCCGCAAAAGAGAAGAAATCCAGTGAGCAGCAGTTGTGTGGATGAAAATGCCTTGTTGATGTCAGAACTTAGAGGAGAATGGGCAGAATGGTTTGAGATGATAGAAAAGTAACAGTAACTCCAATAACCAGTCTTTATGAAGAATACTAGAGATGAGCGAATTATTCAAAAATTCGATTCCGCTGATTCGCCGAATTCGCGGAATAAATTCGATTCGAGGCGAATATATTCGCTGCGAATTTAACGTGTAAAAAGGGTGTTTCTAGGCTTCAGAGAGCCTTTATATTAGTGCAGAACACTGTACCTTTAATTTAAATACAGGCTTCAGAGAGCCTTTATATTAGTGCAGAACACTGTACCTTTAATTTTAACAGCCTATGTTAAAAATAATAACATGTTTGGGGCATGATTCATGGCGGATTTAGTCAGTTGTGTCAGGAACTGGTGGTTTGAAATCCAGACTAATCCACGCCTGATTCATTTTCACAAACGTGAGTCTCTCCACACTTTGGGTGGACAGTCGTGTCCTCCGCGGAGTTACAATACCTCCTGCCGCACTAAACACGCGCTCCGATGCCACGCTACTGGCCGGGCATGACAGCCTTTCAAGGGCAAATTCAGCTAGTTGGGGCCAAAGGTCAAGTTTCGTTGCCCAGTAGTCAAGGGGATTGTCTACCTCGGTTGGCAGGGTGCTGTCCAAGTAGGCCCGAGCCTGTTGTTTGAGGTCCTGCTCCAGGTCCACCTGATGCTGCTGCGGCTGGTTAGTAGTTTCCTCACTGCGCTGGTGAAGAAAGCTCATCATCGACTGCAGACTGTGGCAGCCGCTGCTGGTGGAGCTGCCACTGCTCCTACCACCCCACCCCTCCCCTGCTGCCATGGCAGCGGAACGCGAGCGCACAGGGCCCACAGTGTCTGAGGATGGACGTTGGCGCAGAAAGGCAGAGACCAACTGACTACATAGGTGGTTTTTATAGTACGTTATTTTGGCCTCCCTCTCAGCAGTGTGAAAAAGGCCACCATTTTTGAACGGTAGCGAGGGTCCAACAAGGTGGACAGCCAAAAGTCATCCCTCTGTCTGATGGTTATTATTCGGCTGTCGCTACGCAAGCAACCGAGCATGCTATGGGCCATTTGTGCCAAGGAATGCGAGGGACTCCCTGCCTCCATCTCCACAGCATACTGCCACGGTGCGTCTGGGTCCTCTGTCTCCTCCTCCTCCTCCTCTACCAGATGCTCCTGCTCCTCCACTCCTGTCCGCTGAGATGAAAAACCACCCATTTCACTCAATAATTCCTGAGCACCAATGTCCTCCTCTACCTCCTCCTCTTCTTCCTGTCCTGCCCCCACAGGGGTCATGTGGCGTTGAGATCTGTGCGCCACGTCTACCGCACCCTGACCAGCCATTGTTAACAGCATTTGTTCCAGGACGTGCAACAGAGGAATGACGTCGTTCATCCCATAGTTCTGCCGACTCACGAATAGCGTGGTCTCCTCAAAGGGCCTGAGCAAGCGGCAGGTGTCACGCATGAGCTGCCAATGGCTGACATCTAAGTTACACAGGGGAGTACCTTTATCCGCTTGTAACATCAGGAAATCGGTGATGGCCTTTCGCTGTTCGTAAAGGCGGTCTAACATATGTAGGGTTGAATTCCACCTTGTTGCAATGTCGCAGATCAGGCGATGCTGTGGAATTCCGTTCTGCCGCTGCAGCTCAAGGAGGGTGTGCTTTGCGGTGTAGGAATGGCTGAACTGCATGCAAAGTTTATGTTACATTTTAAGGATGTCTTGCAGTGGGATGGTGGATTTTAGGAACCGCTTGACAACCAGATTGAACACGTGAGCCATGCATGGCGCATGGCACAACCTTCCTTGACGCAGAGCAGACACCATGTTCTTTCCGTTGTCGGTCAACATGGTTCCGATTTTGAGTTTGCGCGGAGACAGCCATCTGTCGATTTCTCTGTTCATTACACTCAGAAGTTCCTCCCCTGTGTGACTACGTTCGCCAAGGCATACCAGGTGCAGCACAGCGTGACACCGTTGCGCCCTGCACATGTGATATGCCGGTCGGGTAATGGGACTTGGCACGGGGGTGGCGGCTGAGGACATGGCGGAAGAAGAGGTGGTAGAGGCGGACATCTTTGCTGGACCAAGGACGTGCAAACGTGGAGGCAAAAGCGGCGTGACCTGTCCAAGTTGCTGGTGCGGCTGTGCCGGCACCACGTTCACCCAGTGGGCCGTAAATGACATGTACTGTCCCTGACCGTAGTTACAGCTCCACACGTCGGCGCTGCCGTGCACTTTGGCAGAGACCGACATGCTCAAAGACTGTCCCACCATCTCTTCTACATGTGAATGCAGGGCTGGAACTGCCTTTTTGGCGAAGAAATGCCGGCTTGGCACTCTCCACCGCGGCTCGGCTCAAGCCATCATTTCTCGGAAAGGTGCTGAGTCCACCACTTGGAAAGGGAGGGACTGCAGCACCAGCAACTTGGACAGGAGGACGTTCAGCTTCTGCACCGTCGGGTGCGTGCTCGCAAACTGTTGTCTCTTGGAAACGGATTCCAAGAAAGACTGCTGACGGAATCCGTGAAGAGGAGTAGCAGGAGAAGGAGCATCTGAACGAGCGGAAGATGCCAACGAGCGACAACTCCTCTCAGCAGAGGTGTTGGAGCCTTGACTGGCTGATAGAGGGCGATTGACGTCGGGTGACGGAGCAAGTAATGGAGCGGGTGATGGAGCGGGGGCTGGGGCAGTCAGAACCGCCGTATCTTTATCATGGTTTTCCCAGGCCACCGAATGGCGACGCTGCATATGCTGACGCAACGCTGTAGTCCCAACATGGGCCCCCTGGCCACGCTTGACTTTCTGGCCACATAGTCGACATACGGCTACGTTTACTTCCTCGGGCAGCTTGATGAAAAATTGCCACACCGCCGAGTAGGAAACTTTGCCCCCGCTACTCCTCACTGGCTGACTGCTACTTCCTCCGTGCACACCGGCACCACTACTGGCCGTGGTGGTAGGCTGCAGTGGAGCTGGTGCTCTACTCCGTGGCCGTTTGCCTCCACTGACACTGCTGCGACCCTGCTGCCTCCTGGGCAACCCACCGACTGTTTTGCTCGCTGGCAAGCTGGCACCCTCTTCTCCTGATGATGCTGAAGCAATAGCCTGATGACGACGAGGCTGCCAAGTGCGATCAGCCTCATCATCATCAATTAGGGTCTCCGCGTCACTACTAGCCCCCTCGGCTGCGTGTGGGTCAGGAGACAGACCTGTCTCTAGACCGGCTACCGAGCCACTCTCCTCGCCAGTACTTCTTCGCCTGGCTGCTGAAGAGGCGGATGTCTCCCCCCGTTCCTGACCGCCCTCTGTTAGCTCTTCCTCACTGTACAGTGGGGCTGAGCCCACAGCATGCGATACTTCGCTTGGTGAGGGAACACCAAAGGACAGGGGCAGGTAGAGGACACGTGATTTCAGTGGGCTTGCTCCCGGGCCATGCCAACTAACGGTTGTGTCTGACGTACCCACCGACCGTTGGCTGTAGGTGTCAGAGGTGACCTGGGAAGAGGAAGACGACCGAGTCAACCAATCGATGACGGCAGGGTTGTCGGTGGAGACACGACCGCTGGATGACACCGGGAGCACTGGCCTCTGGCTGCGACTAGTGCTGCCTCGACCCCTTCCTCTGCTGCCACGTCTGCTCGCTCCTGAAACATTGCCTCCTCTGCCACTCCTCTGCGTGTTGTCTGACATACTCTTTAATTCAATAGTGGTTGTGAAGCAGAAAGTAACGATTCTGTGTCCCTGAGTAACAATTCTGTGTCCCCGAGTAACGATTCTGTGTCCTTGAGTAACAATTCTGTGTCCCCGAGTAACGATTCTGTGTCCCTGAGTAACGATTCTGTGTCCCTGAGTAACGATTCTGTGTCCCTCAGTAACGATTCTGTGTCCCTGAGTAACGATTCTGTGTCCCTCAGTAACGATTCTGTGTCCCTGAGTAACAATTCTGTGTTCCTGAGTAACAATTCTGTGTCCCTGAGTAACAATTCTGTGTCCCTGAGTAACGATTCTGTGTCCCTGAGTAACGATTCTGTGTCCCTCAGTAACGATTCTGTGTCCCTGAGTAACAATTCTGTGTCCCTGAGTAACGATTCTGTGTCCCTGAGTAACGATTCTGTGTCCCTGAGTAACGATTCTGTGTCCCTGAGTAACAATTCTGTGTCCCTGAGTAACGATTCTGTGTCCCTGAGTAACAATTTTGTGTCCCTGAGTAACAATTCTGTGTCTGTCCCTGAGTAACGATTCTGTGTCCCTGAGTAACAATTCTGTGTCCCTGAGTAACGATTCTGTGTCCCTGAGTAACGATTCTGTGTCCCTGAGTAACGTTTCTGTGGCCCTAAAGTCTCTGTGGCCCTAACTCTGTCCCTAATACACAGAGGTCTGTCTCTCTTGAATGACCGGAGGCTAATGGAGAATTCTAAGATGGCCGCAATTTATAGCTCCACCATTACACAGTGCTGGCTGGCTGGCTGCTGATTGGCTAATGCGATCACATGTCATGAATGAATGCATTATGGGTCAGCGGCCTTGTCTGCGTGCCTTCCCAGAGATCCCCGCTCCGTCGCCACACATGTCGCCGCCATTTTTGGGAAAATTCGATTCGTGCATCCGAAGTTTGCTAATTTTCGGATTCGGCGCGAATCGAATTTTTCCTGATCTTCGAAACGAATTCCACTTCGCCATGTTTGATTCGCTCATCTCTAAAGAATACCATCTCTGAATGCACAGCACATCGAACCTTGAAGCAGATGGACTACAGCAGCAGAAGACAACACCGAATGCCACTCCTGTCAGCTAGAAACAGGAAATGGAGGCTACAATTTCGCACAGACTCATCAAAATTGGACAATAGAAGATTGGAAAAACTTTGGTCTGATGAGTCTCGATTTCAGCTGCGATATTCAGATGGTAGGGTCAGAATTTGGCGTAAACAACATGGAAGCATGGATCCATCCATCAACGGTTGAAGGATGTGCAGCCGACAAATCCAATATGAAGAATTAGGGCAGTTCTGAAGGCAAAAGGAGGTTTTCTGAAGGCAAAAGAAGGTTTAACCTGTTACCAGCAAGGTGTACCTAATAAAGTGGCCAGTGAGTGTATATATATAATGGAACTTTTTCTTTTAAATTTACTGGGTTAAAAAGTGTTTATTTAAACAATCTGAATCAGTTGTAAGAGCTGGTTATGTAATTTCATTACAGCCTAGTGACAGGTGTCAGATGAGGCCAGTGGTAATCCTGCCCCGGAGCAGGCTACAGCCTCTTTTTGTATCATTCTGCACAATACAGTCTGCCTTCAAATGCTCCACTGTGTGTTACAGAAGCTTCAGTGGACTGCAGATATTAACACTACTCAGAATTGTTTGACACTCTGAACCAAGGTTGAAGATGAAACTATTAACAGCCACAGGGAGATAGATAGTGTAGCGCTATGGCACTGTTTACCTTGATGTACTGCAAAAAAGGACTGAATGCTGTAAGCCCTGCTTAATTGCCTTTTGCTAAACTACTGAATCCCTCCAACTTTTCTCATCTCCACAACATAGGGAATATTTATTCCATAGTCCAGTCTTTTTGTTTTTTTTTTTGCAGTTATTGAACAGATATGACAAAATTGTATTAGTGGTATATTTACTAAACCAAAAAAGAGCAAATAAGAAAAATTCATTCACAGGGTTTACGGAACTGCCCTGCTCACCAGCAGATCTTTCTTTTGTGTTAGCGCAGGCAAGCTCCATTTTTTCCTATGGAGAGGCCATTTATTATGTGTCCCAGTTGTGGACATTCTCTCTGTAGGAATACATTGAGGTTTCCCCCATATGCACAGAAGCATATGCTGCGCAGCTCAGAGAGTGTGTAACAACAGCTGTGTGGCTCCCAATGGACTGCATCAGGAGGACCTGACATTTGGGGAAGGTTACTAAAAGTACAGTTATTTTCTATCTGTGGAAAACAGGTGTGGCAGATTAAATATGAGGTTTAAAATAACTTTTTCTATGAAGTGCTGGAAAATCATAGAGGTGTAGAAATATATGAATAAATATAGAGATATATCTCTACTGCTACTATGGAGGTATAAAAGTAGCCAGGTAGTGAAGATAACTGTCAGAATAAAGATAACCCTATTCAGCAGGCAGGCCGTGTCCCTTGAGTCAGTTTAAATGTTCCATTTTCATGCTTGACTGGAGAGTAAATGTAATGGGTACATACATACCAAAACCCATACTACTGCCATATTTGGTCAGACTGAGGCAATCAGGTTTTTTTTATTTTTATTGTTATATTTTTGCAGTTCATAGAATGAGCACATTTTGCCCGTACAAACCAAGTCCTAAAAATACATCTTGATACATGATGATCATTTTCCCATTTGATGGGGAAACAAATGTTGCAACGTTAGCATCTGGCATGAGATGTTCTTCAATGTAGACTTATTCTTTTAAAGCTAAATCCCAGGAATAAAAAAATACTCTTGCATTGATGCCCCCCACACTGTAAGGGTGAAATGCTTGTCAAGTTTAAGGGTTGAGGAAAAACCTTTAAAATTTGTTTCTCACCCCCCTGGCCACCAGCACTCTTTTCTCCTCTCTGGTGCTCTAGGTTGTAGGTGGACCCTCACATACAATGCAGGACCTATAGACCAATTCATCTTCAGCCTTGGTTCTGAGTGTCAAATAATGCAAAGTAGTGTTAAAGTGTTACTAAACCCACAACAGTAAAATTAGTCTGTATATGTAGTAAAGCATGCTTGATATGCTCACTGTGGATCCTAAGGGGTTAATCATCTGCATTGTATAACAATGCTGTTTGATCCTGACTTCTGCGCAGCCATTTTTTGCACCTTTTGCACAAAGTCACTTTACGTTATAGCGCTGCATATTGGTTTTATGGTTTATTTGAGGATTAAGGGGTCCATCTTTTTATGCTAGCAGCTCATTTGTGGATTGTGCGCTCACCTATTTTATCTATTTTTATTTAGCCTTTGTAGGTTGTGTGTATTTGGGGGGGGGGGGGTTGTTTGTATACAAAAAAGGTATTTTTTTCTAGCACCTAGAGTTGAGCTTGAAATATAACACAAGCCAAAATCTTTTTCATAGTTTTTGTGCATAAGGGCTTGAACCTCTATGCATTTTTTATTGATTTACTGAAAGCAAATAGGCTGTTAACTTTGCAAGGACATATGAGCTTAGTGAATACGGTGAGGGTACGCTTAGCAAAGAACATCCAATCACATGCAAGGATAAAATAAACAGCATTATTGCTTGCATATTGTTGGATGATGGAAATCAGCAGAGCTTCACCTCATTCACTAAGCTGGGGAAAATTCCCTTACTAAGTATAACTTGCCTTGCAAAGTGAACAGCCTATTTTCCTTTAGTAAATGACCCTCAGTGTCTCTGTTTGTACGATTTTCCCTTACCTCCTTGGTGACATAACAGGACATAAAGAAATCTTTTGATGAAGATGTTTAGTAATACAAATCTGACAGAGCTTTTAACCTTCCTCAACTCTATTCAAAGCTAAAATAATGCCTAGCCTTGATTTATATTGTAAGGTGGTGCTCATGTCGAGGGTGCAGTAACTTGTCAGTTTTCATCTTGTCGTAGCCAGATTGATATGAGTCCATTCAGTACATTTTTGTTTGCTGACTATGTCTAGTGGTGTAAAAACTAAATTACTCTGGCTATTCAATGGCATCATCATGTCATCCATGAAACATATGACTTGCTCTGTAGATCTGTCAAGTATAGAAAATCATATATGTTTTTTCTTTGTCACTAGTTGGCATTACTAATATGTCTGTAAGTAGCAATCACTAAAGAAAACCTATAGCTACACATGGGTACAAAACAACATCTGTACACGAAATCAGGGGCGGACTGACAACTCATGGGGCCCCCGGGCAATAGGGGATCATGGGGCCCCTGTGTCCTTGCCCAAACTCAAAAAAGCCTATGAAAAAGGTACCAGGGGTGTCTCATGGAGCCCCCTACTGACCCTGGGCCCACGGGCAGTGCCCGAGTTTCCAAATGGTCAGTCCGCCCCTGCACGAAAGGTAGGTGCAGTATAGTGCCAATAAATTCTGCTAGTTTTGCTTTACTCCTCTCTGTTGTGTCCATGGGACCCAACACATTTCTTCACCTAGCAATCACTTTCTGCTTCTGGGGCATAGGCATACCACCATCCCGTATTCCATGGTTCAATGCTATGTGGCTGAGCAACCTATCAACAATCATAAGCTTTTTCCATGGGTGTCATGTGGCTATACCTATTGTGGGGTTAGCTCAGGTGGGGGATCACCTTCCCTGGGAAAAAGGTAGACCGCACAGCAGGCTTTCTTAAAATCTCACTGGTTGTCAGCTTTATTTACAGGTTTGCAAAAATGTCAAAACAAACAAAACAGTAAAATAAACCCTTGCAATCCAGGCACTAACTAAACATGAAACTTTCCTCTCTCAGAGGTGAAGGGCTTCTCCCTGTCACCCAAAAACAAAACAAACGCAAACCTTTTCTTGTAGGTATAGTGGACACACAGCTCTCTCAGAATAGCTCTCTGAGTCCCAGGCCACGAGCCACTCCTTGCTCCAGCCCTGCCCTTTTTATATCACCTGTTGGTGGTCATTAGTGGAGCCCAAACTCTGGTCCGGACCCACCTGCTTAACTGTGGCCCCGAAAACCCGGAGTGGACTCCACCTAAACTGTCAGGTATGAGCATATGCGAGGTGACACATAGCGTCCCTCTATCACCTCGCCGTTCATCCTGTCACACTATATAAATTGATAAAGTCAGTAGTTTTATATGCAGTTTGTAGGCACAGTGAAGGAACAGACAAAAACTAGTCATATGTACAGACACCTGGTATTTTTCACCGATGTAGTTTTCTTGTCATGTGTGTAGCCACAAATTTACATTGAAAGGAACATGTCTGGAGAGAATCAGTGAAGGCTGACATTAATGATCTCCTTCCAAAAGTGCTAGTTTAGTGGCTGCTTCTGGCTTCATTAGTTGAGTCAAGCATTCAGAAAGTGAAGTCAGGACTCCAGACCTGCATTCTTGTGTCTTATAAGTGACTTCGAAAGTATTAAGACCATATGTCATTATGCCAGCCAGGCAGCTAGTATTCAAATCGATCTTCAGCCTAAAAAACATTTCTCCTCTCCAACCCTTCTCCTCTTTCCTACACAAATCTCTCTCTTTTTTTTGTTTATCTTTTTTTTTTATTGAAAAGATTTTTTTCCTTCCCCCCTTGCTCGTCATGCGCCCAGGTGAATGATGTGCATCGTGCTTCCTGTGCCTGCTTGGGATATGCACATCACTTATCTCAGGAGACATAGTCTTTTATTTATAAAAGGAGAAGGGGGCGTGCCTAGTGGCACATCATCAGGAGACCCGCCAGCTGATCCTGGAAGAGACGGCTGCCTCCTGATGACGTCCCACAAGAACATAATGCTGCAGGACCTGAGCAGTTGCAACAGAGAAGAGGAACTCAGCAGGACAGCACTAGATCCGCTGGCTGGGTGAGTATCTGAATTGTGCATAACCCACAACCCGGTAAGCTGGGCATAAAAAAGAATGGAAGGGAAGGTATTGTTCCTTTCTGAGAAGGAGGTAAAAAAATTACAGCATATTTTCATAATGGCTTTCCTTTAAAGGAAAGAATAAAGTGCTGCACTGTGAGAACAACAAAGGCTTCCATTGCTGGCTTGTTCTAAAAATACTAGCTACTTGAATGTCATACTGATCCCATTACTTCAGTACTTTATGAATTACCGCTGTGTAACAAAAATGCAGATCAGAAGTTCTGACTTCATTTGCTAAATACATATCGTATACGCCAGAGACAAGAAATTAGTATTTTCAGATGGAGGTCCGCACTGGCCTACATTTTTCAGTGTCCAGTGCCCTTATTATAAGCTTAGATAAGTACACAGTAGATAATCTTTCATTTATAGTCTTTTAGGTAATATAATACATTTTTAAGGCTTCGAGCTTGAGAAGCATTTAGAAAAGTCCTAACATTTTTTCCTACTTGTAGAGGGATATTACACTTTGTTCTTGGCATCATAAGACCAGGAATGACAATATACAAGGCCTGCAACTAACTGAGCATTCGTTTGCGATGCTGCTTTCTTTTAAGTCTTGACATTTGCTGTGATAACACATGAGCAAAATGAAACCATTTATTAACATTTCTTCTGTTTTTCTTCTAAGTTAACAAAATTGGAAAATGTCATTGGGGCCAATTCACTAAGAGATAAAACCGCATACATTTTTGCCTTAAAATAAGTCATGCAGAATTTATCTCAAAAGTAGTCAATTCACTAAAAACATGCCTTATTTAACAAATGAGGTAAATATTTATGTTTTGCAATAATCACTTAAATTTTAAGGATTTTTTCATTTATGTTTTATCTCAATTGTTTTTTTCAACAAAAATAGTGACTGACTATACCATGAAATAAATAACGAATGTTTTTAAAATGATTTGGATTTAAAGATTTATCTAATTTTTTTGCTCTATTTGCTTCACGTATTTACTAAATTTGTAGTATTCACTGCAAATTCAATCATTTACTATAATAAATTCAATTTATTATCACATGCAATAATGTTTATGGATCCTCACTGTTAAAAGCCATTGATTAGAGTGTTTCAGTTTTTAATTCCTTTGTATATACACTGCTCAAAAAAATTAAAGGAACACTTTGAAAACACATCAGATCTCAATGGGAAAAAATATCATGCTGGATATCTATACTGATATGGACTGGTTAATGTGTTAGGAACATAAGAATGCCCCATCATTTGATGGAAATGCAAATTATCAACCTACAGAGGGCTGAATTCAAAGTCACCCCGGATATCAAAGTGAAAAAATGATGTAGCAGACTAGTTCATTTTGCTGAAATTTCATTGCAGCAACTCAAAATGGTACTCAGTAGTTCGTATGGCCCCCTTGTGCTTGTATACATGCCTGACAACATTGGGACATGCTCCTAATGAGACGACGGATGGTGTCCTGGCGTATTTCCTCCCAGAACTGGACCAGGGCATTACTGAGCTCCTAGACATTCTGAGGTGCAACCTGTCGGCATTGGATGGGCCATAACATGATATCCCAGAGGTGTTCTATTGGATTTAGGTCAGGTGAGCGTGGGGGCCATTCAGTGGTATCAACTTCTCCTCCAGGAACTGCCTGCATACTCTCACCACATGAGGCCGGGCATTGTCGTACACCTGGAGAAATCTAGGACCCACTGCAACAGCGTAGGGTCTGATAATAGATCCAAAGATTTCATCCCGATACCGAATCGCAGTCAGGGTGCCATTGTCTAGCCTGTAGAGTTTGTGTGTCCCTCCATGGATATGTCTCCCCAGATCATCACTGACCCCCCACCAAAACGGTCATGCTGAACATATTACAGACAGCATAACGTTCTCCATGGCTTCTCCAGACCCTTTCACATCTGTCACATGTGCTCAGGGTGAACCTGCTCGCATCTACGAAAAGCAAAGGGCGCCAGTGGCAGATCTGCCAATTCTGGTGTTCAATGGCAAATGCCAATCGAGCTCTATGGTGCCGTGAACACAGGGCCCACTAGAGGACGTCGGGCCCTCAGGCCACCCTCATGAAGTCTGTTTCTGATTGTTTGGTCAGAGACATTCACACCAGTGGCCTGCTGGAGCTCATTTTGTAGGGTTCTGGCAGTGCTCATCCTGTTCCTCCTTGCACAAAGGAGCAGATATCAGTCCTGCTGATGGGTTAAGGACCTTCTACGGCCCTGTCCAGCTCTCCTAGAGTAACTGACTGTCTCTTGGAATCTCCTCCATGCTCTTGAGACTGTGCTGGGAAACACAGCAAACCTCTTGGCAATGGGACGTATTGATGTGCCATCCTAGAGGAGTTGGACTTCCTGTGCAACCTCTGTAGGGTCCAGGTATCGCCTCATGCTACCAGTAGTGACACTGACCCTAGCAAAAAACAAAACTAGTGAAAAACAGTCAGAAAAGATGAGTAAAGAAAAAAATGTCAGTGGCCTCCACCTGTAAAACCATTTCTGTTTCGGAGGTGGTCTCATTGTTGCCCATCTAGTGCACCTGTTGTTAATTTAATTAACACCAAAGCAGCTGAAACTGATTAAAAACCCTCTCTGCTATTTAACTGACCAGATCAATATCCAAGGAGTTTAATTGACTTGATGCTATACTCTGATTAAAAAGTGTTCCTTTAATTTTTTGGAGCAGTGTATTATTAGTATGTGTGTGTATGTATGTATATATATATATATATATATATATATATATAATACAGGGGATTACAGCACAGTGAGCATAACTTATTCCATCAGAAAATACAGCAACTTCAGAAATCCATGCCTTTTTTAATTACTAAAGTGGGGTACACACTAAGAGAAAATCCGTTTGAGGAACAATTGTTTTATTTTTGTATAGTGTGTACACAGCTTTCAACATCCGATTCAGACTTTCCAAATTAAAATTTCTGAAGGGACAAACTCCAAACGTTAACAGAACTAACAATTTTCATAAATTTTCGTCAATATATACTGTTTTCGTAGGAAAAAAATTGGATACAAAAGACTGCGTGTGATCAGAAACAATAAACAGCAATAATCTAGGCTACAATGTTTCTACATCAAGCAGAAAAAAACCTTTGTCATTCGAGAATTTTTGTACAATTAGTATCATCTACAGGTTCGAATTGATGTGAAACATCAAGGAAAACTGGGCGTTTTGCCCGATCTTCTTGTAGTGTGTATCTAGCTTAACTTGCTATGTGCACTGAAAATGGAGATATGGGTGTTCAGTTCGTAAATAGCTTTCATGTTCTCAAAATATATAATACTAAAGCAATGTAGCCATTTATTAACCCTTACATATTCACAGCAAACTCTTGCTTATACAAAGGTGCCATACTGGCCAACTGTGTCAAAGTGATTCCTCTCCTGCCAGTCCCAACTGTATTACTCTATCATAGGGATTTGCCAATTATTATTTGCTAAAATAGCATACTATTGGGAGAGTGGACATATAGAGGGAGATTAACTAAAATGGGGGCACACAGAATCTAGGGCAGTTTTGCATGATAACAAATCAGCTTCCAGATTTTATTTTTTTAAGCTTAATTAAACAAGCTGAAGTTAGAAGCTGATTGGTTATAATGCACAGTGGCACCACATTCTGTGTGCACCTGTTTTAGTAAATCACCCCCATAGTTCCAATATGGTCTATAGCTCTTTTCATCTTCAGCTGTATCTTTTTGGCACTGAACTCACTACATAGTACAGGTTAGTAATTAAAAAGGTTAGGGATGCTTGAAGTTTCTGTATTCTCTGATGCAACAATAAGTTATGCTCATTGTGCTGTAACCCACTCGTATTTTGTTTATTTGGGTGTTTTTTTTTGTAACAAACCTAGTTTGTTTTAGTCTGCTGATGCTGTCCACCCTTCTAGACTTTGTGATTGATTTACTTCATCTGGAGAGTGCAAAAAGTTTGACGCAGTTTTGCATGGTGGATGCTGTCCACCCTTCTAGACTTTGGGATTGATTTACTTAATCTGGAGAGTGCAAAGTTTGGCGCAGTTTTTCATGGTGGATGCTTTCCACCCTTCTAGACTTTGGGATTGATTAAAAATTAATCTGGAGAATGCAAAGTTTGGTGCTGTATTGCATGGTAGCCAATCAGCTTCTAACTTCAGCTTATTCAATTATGCTTTGACAAAACAAACCTAGAGGCTGATAGCTTTCTGTGCAGAACTGCAACAGATTTTGTCCTCTCCAGTTTTAGTAAAGCAACCCCTATGTATATACTTTATATAAATTATATTGCTCTGTTGAAGTGAATACATTCATAAACCTTAAAAGAAAGAAATTAAAAAAAAACTGTTCTACATTTTAAATAATTTAGAACAAAAAGTAAATTGTGCCCATAGTGCTACTTTCCCATTTCCATACACTCTTACTTCCTGCCATAGATTTGAGCAAAACCGTAGACCATGCATACCTAGTATGTTTAAATTGCATGAAAAGAAAAATTAACGTATTGTTGAAATACAAATTGCAGCATGTTGACACACAAACCCATTTGTGCCTTTTTTAGAGGCTGATTAAAAATCACAATTCACTTTCCTGTCTTCACAAGGGAAATTACTGTGGGATTTAAAATATGTTCATCAGCTTTGTAGTGTGTGACATCTCTTCGCCCGTCATGCTCCATGCTCTGCTAGAAATGTATGGCTCTGCTTTAGATAATACCACTTGTGAATTAACCAAAGGGAAAGATCTGAGCAGATGAAAACACATGTAAAGATCTGTCATTGGTTACACCGTTTCTAGATGCCCATCCTAGATCCTTGGTGTACTTGAGCCTTTATTGTTTACTATTGCAGCAACGTTCTAATTCTCCCGCTGAGCTGAGACGCAGTAGAGGTTGCTCATAGAGCTGGAACTTGGTTCTTAATAACAGCCCACGGTACTAACACGGTAGAAAGAGCTACGCAAGTGCCTGTAACGTTCAAAAAGTAGAGGGATACTACGAGCAATGCAGCACAGAGATACTAAATATGAGCTGACATGCCCATGTTGGCAGTGGCCTTTCCTCTTCCCAAATGACTTGAATTGTTATAACAAGCAGATATAATGAATGGTAATAAGGCAGCTCCAGCGCTCAAAATGTTAATTGCTGGAAATACGAACATTGAGCTGATAAAACAGACCCCACCTTCTCTGGTGCTGCTTCTCTTACCAAGTTTAACCTCTAGACTTTCTAACATGCCACTAAGCCCGCAACTGGCACAGTCAAAGCTTTTATGTGGAAATGAGTTTCTTTTTTAATCTTTGACAGGATATGTGCAGTGTTTACATAACAGAGAGTGTGGGTCCTCTGGAGGCAGGCTCTGACAGTGCTGGCAGGAGATGCTAAGAAAGATCTAACATTTCTGATCTTTGTTTAGCCAGAGGCATTGAGAGGCAGTGAGAGGCAGCAGGGGAATGGAAAATCAGGGGAGGGAAGTAAGGATGAGTATGATTATCGGCAGCAGGAGTCCCTGACAGACAGAGGGACAGGCTAAGGAACACATCGCTCTCTAGTCTATGGTGCCACAAGGCTTGAAGTGCCCTCTCGCAACTGACATTGCTGTTTGTTAACCTGGGCAGCGTCAGAAAAGAAAATCTCATTTACTCTGGGCCTTTATCGAAATAGTGATCTGAGGTCTCCTGACTCCTTGGCAAAGCTCTGATAACTCTTACCAGTTATCTCCTAATCATTGACTACATTATGGAAAGGTGAGTCTAGGGACTAGATGACTTACCAGTAATCCATAAATATGCCTTGGGCTTCTAGAAATGTTCAGAAATAGGAGTACATCTTTTTAATGCCAGCTCAATGTGGCATATTATCTGTAGTAACTATAGGGCTCATGCACATGGCAGCTCAATAAAAGCTGCTTCTACAGGCGTTTGAGCTTTTTTTTTTTCCTCTGCCTCTAATCTCCCCTCTATGGTGTCCTTTTATGACACAGAGAATAGCTGTGATTCAGAGGATCTCAGCTATTCTCTGGTCATTCACAGTTTATAACACTCAGGAGAACATGTTCAGCCCTTCACTGGAGATCTGTGTTCTCTCTCCAGATTCTCCAGCCCAGAGCTGGAGAATCGGAGGGACCGCAAACTAAGCAGAGATAATATACCTCCGCTTAGTAAACTGATCTTTTATTGTAATCTCGCGAGATTATAGTAAAATCAGCCGTTTTCCAGCGTTTGTAGACCGTTCTCCCTTCGTTTGGAGAACTGATCTACATATGCTTCATAAACGGCATTCACAGGAGAACTGTGTTCTCCGAGAATGCCGGAGAACTGAGCAGCGATCTATTACTGCTGGTTCATAAATGGACACCTATGTTAGCCTATGTGGCCATGTACACTATAGGTGTTTTCAGGAGTTTAATGGCAGAAAAAAACCCTCCAAAGTTGCATTCTGAAGAGTAGTGTTTGAGCTCAAAAACCTCCTGAATGCTTATAAACGCGCATAAACGTTCATAAACGAGCCTAGATTCAGCTTTTGCAAGCTTTCAACAGTTTCTTGTGTACATTGATTATAGTGAAAAAATTAGCAGAGGGGAATGTTTTGGAAAAAATGCTTGTAAAAGAAAATGCCTATAAGTTCTCATAAACTCTTGTGCAATACATGCCATTTTGAGCATTTTTTCTGCTGCTTTTTCTGCTAGAGGTTCTGGCATTTTTGCCAGCCACCTAGTGTGCATGGACCCTGAAATAAATCTGAGCTATAACTTCCAACTGTCCCTCACGTGGAATCAGATCCCTTTGTCCTTCTTTCATCTTCAGTTGGCCCTCCTTGTGGAAGCAGATCCCTTTGTTCCTCTTTCTTTTTAAACTGGCCCTTGTTGTGGAACCAGATCCCTTTGTCCTTCTTTGTTCTTCAGTTGCCCCTCTTTGTGGAACCAGATCCCTTTGTCCCTATTTCATCTTCAATTGGCCCTCTTTGTGGAACCAGATCCCTTTGTCCCTCTTTCTTTTTCAGCTGGCACTCTTTGTGGTCTGATGTATAGCCCTAAAAAAATTACTATTTAACTATCAAAAGGAATCTATTACAGGTATTTATATAACACAATTTACACAGCACTCTTCATATTGCAAATTCATATCAGTTCCTGTACTCAAGGAGATTGCAATCTAAGGTCCCTTTCTCACATGCACTAGGGCTAATTAGCATGTATTTTGGAGTGTAGGAGGAAACCCACACAAGTACTGGGAGAACATGCAAATGCAGATAGTACTGAGATTTGAACCGAGGACCCTAGAACAGCAAGGCAGAAGTGCTAACCACTAAGCCACTGTAAAGCCCAATTAACTACACCAAAACGTATTTTGAAAACCTAATATAAAAGAAAAGCATTGGTGAAAATAAAGTACTTATAAGTTTAACCAATCATTTTTTGCCTATTCTTCATGGATTGCATAATAGTGGTGTGGTGGGGTTATAATCTTTTCCTTCATACTTTGTGCTGAATAGTGACCCTCTTTTTCATCTCAGAAAGTTGGGAGGTGTCTCTAAGCAGTTTGAATGGAAACTGTATGATAAGTATGACTAAACAAAATGATGCAGCGCTACCCTAATACCATATTAAAATACAATATAGCATAAAATAATACAAAGTGAATATAAACACATATAAGTGACAGTAAATCAGTGAATTGATCCTCTCTGGAATCTCAATTGAAAAATGTGATCTCACCTGGTATTAGGACCAGGAACCAATGACCCCCACTATCCAGATAGGATCATATATAAAAAATAAAAAACGTGAATCCCTAAAAAGGATCAATAAATTCATGCAAGTAGTGACGAAAAAAATGTGAACCCCTGGCAGGGATCGAGAATAACATGCAGATCGTGACTACAAATAATGGCTAAATGGCTGCTTTATGCTGGAGGGGACCTGGCTGTTCTTAGTGAGGGGGATATCATCTACCTGAGCAGGTTTCCATAACGTGAGGGAGCCTCATCAGTGAAGATTCCTGGCTCCAAACAATTAAAGCGTTTTGGCCCTTTGAGGGTTGCATCAAGGAGGTGAGGGGGCATTTTAGCCACATACAGATTATTTCCATTGGTGGTTATGCACATCCACAATATCACTTGCACATAGAAGTGTTTGGAAGTTTTTGTAATACACGCACCTATTTGGACTTTGCTTTTTGGTTTTGTTTTTATTCTTTGCTGTTTTTTGGTATTTATGGACTATTATACGTTATATATTTAATTTGATGTGATTGCATTTATATTTAATTTTTTTGTGTGCATTTTATGACACTTGGCACTATTGTATCCATTTGATCCTACATTTAGGGATTCACTTTATGTCACTATTTATTATAAATATGGCCTAATTTAGCCATTATTTGTGGTCACGATCTGCATGTTATTGTCAATCCCTGCCAGGGGTTCATGTTTTTTTCATCACTACATGCATGAATTTATTGATCCTTTTTAGGGATTCACGTTTTTTATTTTTTATATATGATCCTATTTGGATAGTGGGAGTCATTGGTTCATGGTCCTAATACCAGGTGAGATCATGTTTTTCACTTGAGATCCCAGAGAGGATCAATTCACTGATTTATTGTCACTTATACGTGTTTTTATTCACTTTGTATTATTTTCTGCTATATTGTATTTTAATATGGTATTAGGGTAGCGCTGCATCATTTTGTTTAGTCATTTTTATTTTCCACTTTGTATATGGTTAGGTGCTAGCAGCTCCCACACTCTTGGTTTACCACGTATTAGTAGCGCAATAAATCTCCATTATTATAGTGTATGATAAGTATATATTCAGTGAAGCCAGAAATGCTTGGAAAACTGTGGAAAGGCGATCACCTATTTTTTGAATTTTTGGCTGTCCATGTAGTCGCCAGGAAAACTTGCTACATGTGGCAAAGGGTAAAATAATCTATATGGTCCCCTTCCACTGAACACAGTGAGCTTATGCTAGCAAGTTTCAAGAAGAAAGACTGAAAGTATAGCTAAAAGCAAAACTGTATTTTTTCAGTTTTGGATAGAGTGAAGAGGGATTGGAACACCTGTCAGCTTTTATTGTTGTCTATGCTCCCCATTAGAGAGATTCATCCTCTTTATTTGCACCTATTATTGAATTTGAAAGTAAAGGAAAATCCCAAACTGTCATACCAGAACAGTAAAAGAGGGGGAATCTTCCAATAGGGACACTAGCGACCTGGTGAAACCCCAGGATTCCCTCACTTTTGAGTGAATACCTCTCACTTTCTGTTTTGGCTATAGAACAAGAAGTGATGGAAAATCTCCAATGGGACACAGATGGCAAAAAAAGACAAAGGCTATAATCTTTCCTTACTTTATTAAAAAAAATTTTTGCCTTTAGTTCTACTTTAAAAAACATAAAGATCATTGATGTGCTGCTCAATCCAATCCAGCCTTTCTCAATCTTTTTAATACAGAGGAACCCTTGAAATAATTTTCATATCTCCTTGCTAAATGAATACATCTCTAGGTCACAGTACATTCGTGTGGCCAGTGCTTTCGAAATATAATAATACTTAAAATTTAAAACATATGTAGAGTGTCTAGCACACCCAGAACATCCCCCTTCTTGTTTCAATAACAATCATGAAATGGAACACAACAGTGGCCTGAAAAGAAACACCAATGGTGAAAATTGTAGAGCTCCTTACAATGGAGGTCATTGGGAAAAGTGCCCACATATATTGGGGGTTTATTAGTCCCAAACATTGGTGGCCAATGGGAGAAGGACCGGTTATATTAATGGTTAGTGGAAGATGGACACACTTATAAAGTTTTCCCCTTACAGACACTTAAAACGAAAATTTATATTCGTGGTTACAGCTGTTTATTTCTCAAGGAACTTCTAGCAAGCTCTGGAGTAACCATAGGACTCCATGGAGCCCTGGTTGAGAAACCCTGATCTAATTCTTATCTGTCATACTTTCTGTAATCCCTGAATGCAGAGATAAAATACTGAAGCTTGTAGGGCTTGGCGGGTTAAAATACATTAATTCAACATAGTTCATTAATGACAGTACTAATTAGGTTCACTGTGTAGCTAACGAGCGTCCATGCTAATAGGTGCGGCTTGAATGAAGAAGAGCAGCAGGAGCTTTCAGTGTAGAGTATGTAGCAGAGGTGTAGCACGGCATATACTGAACTGTTCTTTTTTTCATCATTCTGTGCAAAAAGCATGTGTTCCTGAGCTGACGAGAAACAATAGCCTCAAGTACATTCACTAAGGGCTAATAAAAGAGGCTGGCCTGTCAGCTTGGAACTTGCAAACACAATTTAAAAGACATTTTTCTTCATTATTAACACGTGTGCTGGATATGTGGGATAGGAAATGAAGTCTCACTTGTTAGATGTATTTATGCATCACAGAGTCCTTCACTTTCCAGTCCAACACCATTTGTGTATACTGCGGCATTAATTCAAATAGTAAATCTAACCAAAAACAACAGATATAAAGGCTATTTGTTTATATGGCTTTTATGTACAGCTCATTTTACTCTGCAAAGTATGCTATATATTTAATAATAGGATGATAAATCACACATTCCCTGCTTAGTTCAACAATGTGCTGGCTCAGTAACTTGAATTTAATTCTAGCAAATGCCAGTGGAGCTGAACTTGTTTTTTTTACGCTTCTTGAACCTAGGAAACATTCATTTTTTTGCTTTAGTGTAAAATTCAAATCCATTTGGTTTGAGGTATTTTGACATCTGTATGTTGCTGTGTCATATATCTTATGATCATTTTTCATCCATAGATTCATTTTTGCTCCCTCTAGTGGTTACTTGTCTGTGCAACTACAGTCAGCATGCTTGATGAATAGCTGGGAAAATCAATGAAAATCAATTATTGGATAAGAGAACTGTGGTGTGTATTGTATTTTGTACACCCACTCTAAAGATTTTGCTCATTTCAAATCCCTTTTTATCAGTGAATAATTATGGGTCAGAGAAACACACAGACTTTGACTGCGACAAAAGGAGCTGGTACACAAAGCCATGATGCTCAACGGGATGTTCATATATAATGGGCCAATGTTGCTACTCCTAAGTATTTATACAGCGTGTCCCTAAAGTCTGGACACACAGGCAAAATGCATATTGAGAAAAAAACATAGTGATATTTCCTGTGTCCAGACTTTAGACCCTATATAATAAAAAAATAAATAGAAACAAACAATATTACATTTAATACATACTGATACTATTAATAATATAGTTACATTTAACCTAAACTAAATGCAAACGGCTAAATAAATACACAGTTAGAATATATGTGTGTGATCTATTCTACTTGTCAAAGGATTTGTAATTCTGATCAGCTAATCTTTTGTTAAACTAAACAGTTAGGTCATGGACCTCATTATACACCACACTGTAGGCAATACAGTTTGTTGGACAAGAAGCAATAAGGCACTGATTGGGTCATCCCTCTCATATCTCCCTTTCGTATCCTGTTTGCTGTGAGCAACTGACAGCACTGTGTAATACAGGGCCTTGATTGGCTCAGAGATACAGAGGTTAGGAGGGGAGTAATATTGTGGTTGTAAACCTCAGATATGAAATATGAGCAAAACATATCCCTCTAGAGCAGGGGTATTGAATTAAATTGATGGAGGTCTGTTCAGTAAAAATTTCTTCTAGCAGAGGTCCGAATCGCATGATCCTTCCCACTTATTTCACAATAGCGTTCTTACATCAGTGTCCTCCGCCCTCCTGCATATCACTGTCCTTCACATCACATTTTCCCCTTCACAGGAGTGTCATCAGCCTCCCTTAACAGTAGTGTTCTGAACCCCCCCTTCACATAACACCCCCCTATTATCCTCTGCCCCCCTTTACATCCTCCCCCCACAACCTTGTCCACTACCCTCCTTTGCAAGTCCCCATAGCCACGTCCTCTAATCCCCTTCACAGCCCCCTCCCCCCCACACCCATGTCCTCTACCTCTGTCACGTACCTGATGGGAGACTGAATTGACGAGGTCGGCCTCACTTGTGTCACTAGCCCTGACCCCACTGATGTTGGAACAGAGGGAGTCTAGGGACCAGAGGGACAAGAGCGCCAGTGGTTGTTGTTTGCAGCTCTTGCAGATGATGACCTTGAAAGGTGGATGATCCTCAGATTTGGACACCGTAGTAATAGGCAGAGCAGGTTTTGTGAATTGCCAGGCGTGCAGCTGAGCAAGGTAGGTAGTGAGGACAAGAGACTGGAACAGAGTCATAGGATAGCCAGGGTCATCAACAGTCGGGCAGCGCGGTACAGAAGGAAAAGCCAAAGTCAGGAGCAGAGCCGAAGGCAGGAACCAGTATCAGGAGAGTAATCGAAGTCGGGTCAGGAACAAGCCGGGTTGGTAACAGAGGAATCATACAGGAACAAGCAGGACATGGGGGAGCTGAAGACCAGTCAGCACTGAACATGAGCAGAGGCACTCCTTAAAGGGGTTGTCTGGCGCCAATCTTTGCCGTGCGTGTGCGCGACCGCGCATTCCTGCGCGCATGCGCACAACCGGCAATTCTTCTCCGGGAATTCCTATGCGTATGCGCATTCCCGATCATGATTCTTCTTGCCGGAAATCCCTTACAACCTCCTTCACACCCCCACAGCCATGTCCTCCACCCCCCTTCAAACCTCCCAACAGCCATGTCCCCTACCCCCCTTCACACACACCCCCCACAACCATGTCCTCTACCCCCATTCACATCCTCCTCTCCCCACAGCCATGTCCTCTACCCCCCTTCCTTCCCCCCACAGCCATGTCCTCTACCCCCTTTTCACACCCCTCCCCACACAGCTATGTCCTTTATCCCCCTTCACACCCCCCCCACACCCATGTTCTTTACCCCCCTTTCACCCCCCCCCCCACAGACATGTCCTCTAATCCCATTCACATCCTCCTCTACCCACAGCCATGTCCTCTACCCCCCTTCCTACCCCCCACAGCCTTGTCCTCTACCCCCTTTCACACACCCCTCCCCCCACAGCTGTGTCCTTTACCCCCCTTCACACACCCCCCACAGCCATGTTCTCTACCCCCTTTCACATCTCCCTCCCCCCACAGCCATGTCCTTTACCCCTCTTCACACACCCCCCACAGCCATGTCCTCTACCCCCATTCACATCCCCCTTCCCCTCCCCCACAGCCATGTCCTCTACCCCCCCTTCACACCCTCTAGGACACAGAGAGCAAACATTTAAAATATGCAGAGACTCACATACAGTTTTGGACAGTGGGCGGGAGGAAGCACAGCACTGGACGTGGGGGGGGGGGGGAGAAGAAGCAGGAGCTCCTTGAGTTAACTTTTCAAGTTATCCAGCAGGTGATTGGTCATTAGAGGGTCTGAGCAACCAATCACCAGCTTGTTAATAAGAAGAGTTCCCTCTAGGACACAGAGAGCAAACATTTAAAATATGCAGAGACTCACATACAGTTTTGGACAGCATGCGGGAGGAAGCACAGCACTGGACGTGGGGGGGAGAAGAAGCAGGAGCTCCTTGAGTTAACTTTTCAAGTTATGAAGCAGGTGATTGGTCATTAGAGGGTCTGAGCAACCAATCACCAGCTTGTTAATAGGAAGAGTTAACTTTGGCAGCTCCCGCTGGGTATATGTAAGGGTGTACAACCACTTTAGGACAAATTCAGGTACCTAATTGTATCTTAGAATACATTTAATGTGTTGTTTTTATCCTGTCTAAAAAAATAACCTGAAATTCTATTAAAGATTGAGTCTGGCCATTGAACTTGCTCATGCATCATGTGTCTTGAGCTGATTATTGATTTTAAGCTTTACCATATACATTAAACCAAGATGATCTGACAACTGCCTCTAGTGCTCTGAAAACTGCCTTTTTCCAGAGTAATATTTGCAGGGGTATTTGTGGGCAGGTCAGAGCACCTTTAACAAGGGCTAACCTTTCAGCATTTTAAAACTTTTAAAGGAAAATTAAATAGTAACAGCTGGCAGCGCAAAAAGTGTTATTAGTTATAATTTAGAAAACCCCCTTCTGCACACCTCTCTGATTTTTGTTGCTGGGGGCTTGACCTTCTCAACTTCTAGGTTAAGCCTCACCTACCTACAAAGCCCAATGAAAGCGGCCTCAATAACAACGTACTGCCTTTATTATACAGAGAGATCACAATTGAGCAGAGCTTAACCCAGAACTCAGGGAAGCTGGGCCTTAGTAGCAAAGTAAAACTAAATTGAAAGACACACATAGGTGGGGTTTCAGGCTAACAAAGGTAATACCAGACATCTCCTGGTAATAGTTGTTAGTCAGGTCATTGAATTTTTTAAAATGAACCTGTGGCTGTGCAGTAAATCAGCTTTTAAATACAAGCTCTCACTGACCTATGTAACAGCAGCCACAGTGGAGAAATTAATTCTAAGGGGTTATTTGCATTGGAATCCCACAGGAATGCACATGCTTCCATGTGATTCCAGTGCATTCCCGTGCAGTGTGTTTTAAAAGTGAAACAATAAAACAGTGCAAAACATGAAATGAATCAAAAATAATTATACACAAATCATAATAAATTCTGTGGTTATGAAATAAATGTCCAAAACCACCAAAATGAAAAAAAAATTTTTAAAATGTGTGTCCAAATACAAAAAGTGATGAAACCAAAAACAAAGAAAGTCCCCTTTAAACATGCAAATAGTGCTCCAAAAATTTTTTTTAGGATAAGTGTAATACAGAGAAAAGACTCCACGGATCCACACCTTCCTGTGAATACTAATGTATTCCGCACTCACCAGAGATATGAATGAATTGCACTTTATGGAAACAATATTATCCTCCAATTCCCAGGGAAAATTTCCTCTCCATAGCCTCCTCCATATACAAGAGCTTCCTTACATCCAACTTCAAAAGAAATTTCCCCTCGTAACGATGTGTTATATAGGAAGACAAAGGAGAACCAACAGTGCAATACTGCAAAGACTTCCAATTGAACAAGTTAGTGCTCAATGTACTCATATTATAACTTAACTTAAAATGTGCGGCCTCTTGGCATCTGGGCTTAGATACCTAGCGGCCGCACATTTGCGTTCTATTAAGAAAGGACATATGTGCCGAGAGTGCGCGCTCCCAGCACACATGTCCGGTACTCACGGCAGTCACATGACCCTAAACCTCACCCCACCTCCCGGCTTCTGGAACCCTTAAAGGGCCGGCGTGAAGGGGTTAAAATAAGTTGCCAATTGAGAAAATCCTCCAAAACAGACTTCCTAGTGTAAAACAGATTCCAGAAAGTAAACCAAACTGGCAGCACTGAGTAAGAGATCAGCTCTAAGCATGTACAAGATGACCCTGGAACGCACCGACCGGCGTGCGCTCCACTCACCCAGATATGACGTCACACGCTCAACATAGGAAACCGGAAGTACGTCTGCTGACGCGTTTTACCCCTCCTCAAGGGTGTTTTAAAAGCCCATTCATTTGAATGGGCTTAAAAATGCAGCTGACCACGCAAAAAGTAATGTTTGCACTACTTTTAAAAATGCACTGCACCAAACCGCATGGCACTGCAGTACCATGTGATTGAAGCCCGCAAACGCACTGTATTTGCGATCTGCATTTGGGGTGCTGTTAGCAATATATTGGCACCCACATTTGGATTGCAAGGGCAGTGTGTTCTCTGTGAACTTTCAGGATGAATTTCTCCACAGTGCCTGTTTCTAAAGAGATCAGTGATGACTCATTGAAAAGCTAATGTATTGCTTGTTAGGAATATGTAAATACAGTAATGTCTGTGACCAGACCAAGCATTCACTCTAAATTAGTATTAATATTATTCAAAGGTATAGAGAGCAAACGAAATATGTTTTTTTCCTTTCTCTAAATCTGTAAACCTGGCCAACACAGCACAGCATCTTTACGTTTACCTCATTATGTTATGCTGTAACACTCACTGTAGCCAATGCATATTTTACCGTTTTTCCCCACACTGGTGCCATTATATAAAACTAATTGTGAAACACAAACTTTGGTAAGCCTTGATAACATACACAAAAGTGTCCAGTGTTTTTAATCCCACTACATGTCTATTTCAAAAGCTCTAATGCAGACTGCAAGATTCAGTTGTGCATCATTAGTATAGTTTAGCTGTAGTATAGTCTTGCAAAACATGTAGTCTTATGATTCTAAAATGATTCTCTCTTGTTTGTATTAAATGCTGAAGAAAAAGTCGCAGAAGATCCTTCAACAGCCATTGCAGAACAAATAGCTTGTTTCATTCTGTTTTCAGCATTATTATGGATGATACATTTTGACTCCTCCAAATCCCAGGATTTCCAAAATTCTCAAGATGTGTGTTATACATGGGGAGAAATCACTCATCCGTAAAATGATAAACCACCAGTGTTTACCCTACAGCTGTGCTTTTGAGGCCATTCTGCTGAACTTATCCTAGTAGAAAAGGCTTCCACTAGACTGTAAAGTTATGGGTATCTAAAATAGTTTTTATTCACACATCAATCTGGTACATACAGATATACTGTGTAGTAGATACGTAATTTTTTTTTTTTAAAGAACTTAGTTTCGCACTTATACTGTCAGAATCAGTATAAATGGTGTGTGGGGTTTCTAAATAAAACTTCAAAATGAAAAGATAATTGATAAAAGGAGAAGTATGCTTCTGGCACGGAGATTTCAGATCTTTTGTTAAATATTGGCAAATATTACATCACATATAAGTATTTTGGTATACACAAATTTTGCCCTAGAACAGCTCCCAGACCTGATTTTCAGTAATTATATGGTTGGTATTAAATGATGAACTCTTCGATGCCATCTGGTGGGGATGACTGGTAACTACTTGTTTTTTTTTTTCCACTTGACCTCTGGACGGTTTTACCCCTTTCATGACCAGGACATGTTTTGCTCTACAGCACTGTGCTACTTCAACTGTACCCTAATGAAATTTGTATCATTTTTTTCAGACAAGAGCTTTCTTTTGGTAGTATTTGATCACCACTGGGTTTTTTTATTATATAAATGAAGAAAGAACAGAACAAGACAAAAAACTATATTTTTTTACTTTATATTTTTAAACATATCCAATTAAAAAAAAAAATTTTTCTTCATAAATTTAGTCCAAAATGTATTCTGCTATATGTCTTTAAAAAAATCCCAATAAGTGTATATTAATTAGCTTGTGTTAAAGTTACATTGTCTACAAACTATGGTATATACAGTATACTTGAATTTATAGAGCTATAGACGTTATACTGGTAATGGTGGTGATCTACGACTTATAGTGGGACTGTGATAGTGTGGCATGCATTCTGGTGATAGACACTGGCTGGGACAGTAACTGACTAACTGACACTGATGTCACTAGTGACACTAACACAGTGATCAGATATAATACTGTACAATGTACTAATGACACTGGCATGGAAGGGATTAACATCAAGGGGTTAACTGTGCCTAACAAGTGTAATGTGTGTAATGTATGCTGTTTATACTTACATCTGGCTGTTTTTTTCTCCCTGCTTTTCAGGGAGAAGAAACAGCTAGATTGTTGTTCTGTGTACACAGAATTATATGTTTTGTAAACATATAACTCTGTAGTGTAATTGCACACAGCCAATCAGCAGGTTTTAGCCGAAATCATTGGCTGAAACCTGGTGACAAACTCATGCTGTGTCTAGTCACAGTACAGGTCATCAGGGGATGCGCGCATGCGTGCCCCAAAACTGGAAGAAAGCTAGCAACATACATTTACATTGCCGCCTGCTTGCAATAAATCTACTGTGAGCAGACGGAAAGTGGTTAAACTATACATCAAGTGTAAATCTTGACTGTATCACTCTAACAGACTGCAAAGCCAGCTATTTACCTGGGGTTTCATTGGTTTACAGGGCTGCATTTCAGTTATGTATTATCTATTGTGAGCCTATTTAGGGTGACTTTTATCATCACAAAATTCACAATTCCCAGCACGTTCCAGAGGATAAATACACATACTGTATAAGTAATGAAATGCATTCTTAAAGGATCAGTTCGCCTTTGTAAAAAAATAATAAATTCACCTTTTTTTAGGTAAAAATATGCATTTTTTAAAAAAAATAGGAGCCTGCAAAGCACTGCAATGCAAGACTCCTGCAGACTGTCAGTATAAGCTGTTTCTCATACCTCGTACGGGCAGGCAGTTACACAATGACAGGAAGAAACAATGAATTACCTAGAGCACTCAGCAGTGCCCTTGTAGTTCATTGAAAAATACAAGCCAACGGCCTCAAAGGATGTTGGTACTTGTAGTTCTCCCATTCACAGAACTTTGTAAATGAATGGTGAGGGTGGAGCCCCGCACGGTTGCACTCATTTCAAATAGTGACAGCAGGTACGAGGATCACGGACGTGATGTCACAAGGAGAGTGGGGAGTGGCTCCAGGAGCAGGAACATGTTACATCTTCCACCCTAAAAACAGGTGGAACATGTAACATGTTCTTAAAGGTGAACTTATCTTTAACTAAGCAAATGAAATTCATTAAGACCCGGGTCGCACTGGGCGCGACTTGGCATGCGATTTGCATGCCGTGCGATTTATAAATCGCATTCCAAGTCACACCTTATTGTCCGCAATTACAACAATGATATCGGTGCTGTTCTGACTCAGACGGAGTCACACCGATTTCTAAAGTAGTGCATGCACTACTTTTGGTGCGATTTGCATAGACATCTGTGTCAGATGTCTTGCAAATCGCACCTAAAATCACAATGACACCCCGACTTTGAAATCTTCACTATAAGTCACACGATTTCAAAGTCACAATTGATGTGACCGGGGTGTTAAATAATGAAATAAGGGCCAGACGTTCTTCCCATAAAAGTAACCAGTCCCAGCTTCGGCCTACAGTATGTAGTCCTTCCAAAAATGTGAGGATATTGGAGTTAGAAGAATCATCCTAAAAAACTTGAACAATATTTCTGGTACGTATCTCCTATGTTTAGCTCCTTTTCCCCGCCACTGCTCTTCCTCCAGCTATTACCAGTAATTAACAATTGTCAAAATGATAGCCAGGCATTGGTGTTTATTGCAAACCAGGAGCATAGATAGAATGCAGGTGTCATTGAGTAAATACAATATAACCATGTATTGTTTCATTTGATTTTCTGTCACATCTTTGATCTGCATTTGACATACGTTAAAATAACCTTACAAAAAACATTTTTCAATACAATGTATTCCTATTTAACCCTTTAGCAATTCTTGGTTAACCCCGATAAGCCTTGAGAAATTTTTTCCTTCCCTTTTCCCTTAGCTAATATTTTTTTACATTTCTATTTTTATTATTATACAGTCATGGTTTTTTTATGTTTCTGTATCAGCAATGGGGTCCTCCTGGGTCTTCTACCATAGCGTCCCTTTTCATTCAGATGGCAGCATATAGTGCGAGCTGACACAATTGTACCCTGTGCCTGAAGGTCAGCTTGAATTTGTCTGGAAGTTGATTGAGGTTCTTTATCCATCATCGAACAATCCTTTGCTGCAGTCTTTGAACAGGTTTTTCTTTTTCGTCCACGTCCAGGGAGATTAGCTACAGTGCCATGGGCTGTAAACTTCTTGACAATGTTGCGCACAGTGGACACAGGAACATTGAGATATGTTTATTGATAGAGGTGAGTTTAATTACAAATGACAGGATCATCACAAACTTGGAATGTAATTATTCTTAAAAGTTTGAGAAGGTGCCAATAATTTTGTCCAGTCCATTTTTGGGGTTTTATGTGGAATGTGTCAGATTTGGCTTTTTTTTCTCTGCTTTGTTGTGTCATACCAATACAGACAAAAGAAACAAACATGAAAATGCCTAAACATTTGTAATTACAACAATTGTCTGGGCGAAGTTATGCATTATCTGACAGAAATGCAGGGGTGGCAATATTTTTGGTTATGACTGTAATTTAATGTTTTTATTTCATAATTTAATTTTTCATATTTTTTTTTTCAGTGTTGCAAAAACTTTTTTTCATTTGCAAATATGTTTGCCAGACTTTGTACCCAAAATATCATTTAGTGTCATTTTAAATGGAACAAAGTGTTGAATAAAATGTATACTTTTTATTTGCAGTAATGCTATTTTTAAAATCAACACGGGTAAAATAGAAAAACATACATATTTTTACATCACTTTATCTATTGATTACATAAAAAATATATTCATTTTTGCAAGACATATTGCCAAAAGAAAGCCTAGTTTGCCCCCCCCCCAAAAACAAAACAAAAACAAAGCATATTTGTTATCGTGAGTAATGATCAAGTTATTGCCAAATAACTGTGTCTGTGTTTCACACAGGAAAAAGGCTCCTGCAGCATTTTGAAAATGCATAGGCCCGCAAATTGCTTGGTGCTTTTGCAGCATGCAATTTCCCTGCAGTTCCTGCACCTGCAAATGCGTTTACATGCATGGGGGTGCCATTAAGAATGAATGGCAGGCCTTGCGTTTTTAACCTCTTCCCTATGGCCGAATAGCGGCCGGCAAAAATACTCACCTTTCCGGGTGGACACCATATGGCGTCCTTTCGGGCATGCGCAGTTTGCACGCCTGCAGAGCCGCGCAGCGGCGCGATCTGTCACGGGCCGTGTACCTCGGACACGGCCGATGACAGATCTGAGTACCGGCCCCATTGCCGGCACAATGTGACCTGCTGTGACCAATAACAGCAGGTCACATGACAGTTGTATACAATGGATGGCTTCATTCATGCCATCCATTGTATACTAGTGTGTCTAGCTGTGAATGGTCACAGCGATCACATGCACAAGCTGGGCCAATCACAGCCCAGCTGTGTCATGTGATTAGCCGTGGCCAAATCACAGCTAAGCACAAAAAAAAAAAAAAAAAACCCTGCATGAATCAATGTCATTCAGGTAAATGCTTGCTTATAGCAAAGTAATTCTTTGCTATAAGCAAATTGTGTAAAAAAAGAAAAAAAAAAATACTGATCACTTCCCCAAAGTAGTACAATATTACTATGGTAACATTGTACTACTTTGGTCATAGTGAAATCTGAAAAGAAAATCATAAAAAAAAGAAAAAAATGTAATAAATTAAATTTTTTTTTTAAAAATTATAATTTTTTTTCATACTGTCATCAGTCAGTGTCCCTGATCACTGCCATGCCAGTTATATGATGACGCTGTACTGCACTGGTGACAGTATGTGAAAAAAAATTGTGAAAATAATTTTTTTAATTTTTTCATTTTCCAAAAAATTATGACAAAAAAGTACAACTTCAAAAAACTCGCCATGCCTCTTATGAAGTACGTCGGACTGTCTACTCTGCAAAAAGGGTCATTTGGGAGATATCTGTACTGTTCTGACATTCTTGGACCTCAAGAAATTAGATTGGCTGTCAGTACTTCAGGATTGATCAATATTCAGATCTATACCATAGTTTGTGAACTCTATAACTTTCCTACAAACTAAAAAATACATCCTAATTTGGGTTATTTTCACCAAAGACATGTAGTAGAATACATCTCGGCCTAAATTTATGAAGAACAATTATTTATTTGCAAACTTTTATAACCGAAACAAAGAAAAACGTGTTTTTTTTTCCAAAATTTTCTGTCTTTTGTTAATTTAGCAAAAAATAAAACCCCCAGTGGTGATTAATACCACCAAAAGAAAGCTCTAGTTGTGTGAAGAAAAATGATAAAATCTTAGTTTGGGTATAATGTTGTATGATCGCGCAATTGTCATTCAAAGTGTGAGAGCGCTGGAACCTGAAAATTGGCCTGGGCAGGAAGGGGGTAAAAGTGCCCGGTATGGAAGAGGTTAAAGAGCAGCATGTTTTGGCTGTGAGTGGTTGCTGGTGTGGGAACAGCTGCGATTCCCACCACCACCCAAAATAGTGTGAACCTAGCCTAACTGTGTACTGTTTGTATGGTGGCCTATAATAACCTAATCTTGGACAGCCTTTAACCCCTCCTGCTCTGCAGTGGTATCCCAGGTTGGCTATTTCTCATTATTTCCTCTTGTATAGTGCCCTTTACTGACCTATTCATGTAAAGCCATTAACCCCTCTTTCTCTGCAAAGGGTCTGTGAGTATCCCTTGTCGGTAATGTCTCACTGGAAACTGTCAGTGTGGTGACATATGGTGATCTTGTCATGCATGGTCATTAACCTTCCTAATCTGGGATGGTTTGTGCATACAAGCACAAAAATGCTGAATAAAAAACGCTGGTAATGCGTTTTTCTGTAGCGTTCAGAAGCGTTTGGGAGCATTAGCGTTTTATTAGCGTTTTTACAGTACACGTAGAGGAAAAAAAAAAAAACGAAAACAGAGCTCTTAGGAGCATTTCTGTAGCATGTAGCAGTGTTAAGGAGCATTTAGTGTTTTTTTCTGCTGGAAAAACTTTCCAAAAACTCTAGAAAAACAATTTTTTCTGCTCCTAAACGCTGAAGCTAAAAATATGCTAATGACCTAAAGTAGTGCACATGAACATAGGATACACTATTTGGCTTCTAGGAGCAGAAACAAAATGTTGATAACAGCGGCGGACTGACAACTCATGGAGCCCCCGGGCAATAGGGGATCATGGGGCCCCTGTGTCTTTGCCCAAACTCAAAAAAGCCTATGAAAAAGGTACCAGGGGCATCTCATGGGGCCCCCTACTGACCCCGGGCCCTCAGGCAGTGCCCGAGTTTCCAAATGGTCAGTCCGCCCCTGGTTGATAACAGCTTCTAGGAGCTTAGATAAATGCTAGTGTGCATGGAGCCTTATACTGTAGCCTGTGGTGATGTAGTCTGGTATGGCCATTAACCTCTACGGCTCTGCAGGGGGTTTATTAGTAAACCTTATTGGTAATGTCTCACTGTTTATTATGTGCTCAGTGGCCTATGGTGTAGTGAGTTGTGAATTATTTTCAGGTGGATATCTTACAACTGAAAAGCTAAAAAAGCAAACATTTCTGTGGTCCTGAGATTGTTAACTGGTCAAACTTTAATATAATTAAAAAATGACATGAACTTATTTTACCCTAGGTTCACACCTAAGCGTTTTCTGCAGCGATTTGCAGAAACACAGTACAGTCCATTAACATGATTTCCTATGGGACATGTTCTTATCTGTGCATTTTCACCCGATGCGTTTTTTTGGAAAGGGTCAGGGACTTTTTTTTAAAGCAAAACGTTGCGTTTTTGGTTCTATGGGAACACTGCAGAAAGGCATGTATTGCGTTTTTGCTGCGTATTTCCTATGTTTTTGATGAGTTTTGCATTTTAAATTTGCCTAACAAGAAAAAAAAATGAAAAAAAAAGTGCAAAAATGCAACACAAAACGCAATGCAGAAATGGCTCAAACGCAACCTGCATAGATGTGAAGCTAGCCTTACACATGTTAAAAGCCAGACTTCAGGAAAACAGATAAGTACACAGCTGAAATACCTATAACAGAGCTGTTTTACCTGCCAAAGGCAGTAGACCAGATTTTTATGCTGCAGTTGAGTAACACTTACATGTGTTGACCCTCCCCTAGCCTGTGACTGTCCGGTAAGGGGTGAAATAAAAGACTTAGGCTGAGAATAGACCATCGATGCCCAGCTTAAAGTGCTCCCACATTTGTGGGAAAAAAGATAGCAAATAAAAAATATAGCATATACAATTGTTATGCAAGTCATATTGCACTTGAAAATGACCTTTCCTTTTCAATCTGCAGCACTGTAATTTTCTGTAAAATGCAATGCAATATGGCATGGCAACCTGGAGGTGTTCTGTACACAGATGGTGTATAGAACATTTCCCAGATATGTCATTTCCTGCTTGTGTGATTGATTACTGGTTTTCCCTGAAGTCTGCACTAAGATACAAGTCAGATTTTGAGTATCCCCTGCAACAAAAATGTCACTTTTAGTGCCCGATCATACCAGTGCGATTTGCGAATTGAAATTGCGCCTAAATCGCATCTAATCAATGTGAATGTCAGTGTCTTAACTCGTGCAATTTGCTGCAGTTCGATTTCTAAAGTAGTTCTTGCATTACTTTTTCTTCAGTTTTGTTGCAATTTCACATACATAGAATATATTGGACTGCAATTTGCAAGAAATTGGTGAAAATCTTACAAGTTCACAAGTTCTTGTATCAAATTGTATTGTAACTGTAATGTCTACTTTTATTTGTAAAGCGCTGCATATAGTTACATAGTTAGTCTGGCTGAAAAAAGACAAAAGTCCATCCAGTTCAACCATAGAAAAAACGAAAAAAAAGTTATAATCCTATACCCACATTTGATCCAGAGGAAGGCAAAAAAAAAACCCCAGCAAAGCATGAACCAATTTGCACCTGAGGTCATCATAGAGGTCAAGGGGGCACTCTTTACATCTGGAGAAAAATAAATGTAATCTTAAAACACGGAAAGGTTTCTTCACAGTGAAAGCTGTGAAAAATGTGGAATAGACTCCCTCAAGAGTTAGTTCTGGCCAGCTCAAAATAGGCCTGGATTCTTTTCTCGATACACAAAATATAACTGGATACTAACATTTCTAGGTAAAGTTGATCCAGGGAATATCTGATTACCTCTCGGGGGATCAGGAAGGAATTTTTTTTCCTGCAGGAGCAAATTGGATCATGCTTTGCTGGGGGATTTTTTGCCTTCCTCTGGATTAACTGTGGGTATAGGATTATAACTTTTTTTTTCTTTTTTAACGGTTGAACTGGATGGACTTTTTTCAGCCAGACTAACTATGTAACTATGTAACCAGATTGTATGATTGGACAATTTTCATTGAACCAGTACAGCTTTCATCCAAAAATACAATACAAATGCATTACAATACATTACATCACTTCCGCATTTTTATTCTGTCGTACAAGAATTTTCGTAACTTTAGTAAACTCTTCACTTTCGATATGAGACTAGCATGCAACAAAAAAAAGGGGCAATCACTGCTGATCTACTGAGATTTTCCCTCACAACAATCTCTAGAGTTTACAGAGAATGGTCCAAAAAAGAGAAAATATCCAGTGAGTGGCAGTTGTGTGGACGAAAATTTTGTTAACCACTTGCACTCCTGAGGATTTACCCCCCTTAATGACCAGGCCTCTTTTTGCTACTCGGCGCTGCACTAATTCAACTGATAATTGCGCGATCATGCAATGCTGCACTCAAACGAAATTTACGTCCTTTTTTTTCACACAAATAGAGCTTTCTTTTGGTGGTATTTGATCACCTGTGCGCTTTTTATTTTTCACGCTATAAACAAAAAAATACCGAAATATTTGAAGAAAAACAATATTTTTTTACTTTCAGCTATAAAAAATATATAGTAAACTCAAAGTTAGTTATAAATTTAGGCCAAAATGTATTCTGCTACATGTTTTTGGTAAAAAAAATCCCAATAAGTGTATATTGATTGCTTTGTGTGAAAGTTATAGCATCTACAAACTATGGTATAGATAATGGAATTTGCACAGCTTTTACTTTCTGACTTCTCATCACATTTCTTGAGGTGCTAAAATACCAGGATAGTACAAACACCCTCAAATGACCCCTTTTTGGAAAGTAGACACCCTATGCTATCTGCTGAGAGGCACATTGAGTCCATGTAAGATTTATTTTTCTTCCACAAGTTTCTGGAAAATTACAAAAACATTATTTTTTTACACAAAGTTGTCATTTAAATGATTTATTTCTTGCACAAGCCATGGGTATATGTGGAATTACACCCCAAAATACATTGTGCTACTTCTACTAAGTATAGGGATACCATATATGTGAGACTTTTTGGGAGCCTAGCCACATACAGTAGCCTGAAATGCAATGACCACTTTGAAAGCCTGAAGGTGCGTAACTTCCCCATTTCACTTCCTCAATACCTATCACAGTTTTGAAGGCCCTGACATGCCAGGATAGCACCAACCCCCCCCCCCCCAAATGACCCCTTTCTGGAAAGTAGACACCCCAAGGAATTTAAAAAGAGGCATGGTGAGTATTTTGCAGATCTCATTTTTTCTCACAAGGTTTTGAAATATAAAAAAAGAATAGAAAAAATATGTTTTTGTTTTTTTTCTTCATTTTCCAAAAACTTGTGTCAACAAATGAGATCTGCTAAATACTTACCATGCTTCTTATCAAATTCCTTGGGGTGTCTACTTTCCAAAAAGGGGTCATTTGGGGGGGTTAGGTGCTATCCTGGCATTTCAGGGCCTCCTAAACTGTGATAGGTAGTCTGGAAGTATAATGAGGAAATAAAGTCCTTTAAAAGCCTGAAGCTCCTTATTGGATTTTGGGGTCCTGTACTTGGCTAGACTGCCAAAACGTCTCTTACATGTGGTACCCCCCATACTCGGGAGAAGTAGCAGAATGTATTTTGGGGAGTAATTCCACATATACCCATGGCATGTGTGAGCAGTAAATCATTTAAGTGACAATTTTGTGTAAAAAAAAAAAAATAATAATTTTTTTATATTCCAGAAACTTGTGGTAAAAAAATAAATTCTTCTATTGATTCAACATGCCTCTCAGCAAATAGTTTGGGGGCATCTACTTTCCAAAAAGGGGTCGTTTTGGGGGGTTGGTGCGGTTTATGCCTAGCATTAGAAGTTTATGCCACACATCACTTGCTCTTCTAACCACCTGAAGGTCAAGCCTTTTCTGACACTTTTTGTTCACATGAAAAAAAAATCTGTATGTTTTGCTAGGAAATTAATTTAAACCCCCAAACATTATATATTGTTTTAAAGCAGACACCCTAGTGAATAAAATGGTGGGTACTAAAATTATTTAAAAATAAAAAAATAAAATACACTTTTTATACTTTTAATGCGCAAAAACACAATATATTGGCCAATTATTTGGTAAGATATAAATGATGATGGTATGCCGAGGTAATAGATACCAAACATGACATGCTTTAAAACTGCGCATGCCCTGTGCAATGGCGACAAACTGCATACATTTTTAATATCCATAGGTAACACTTTAAAAGCCTTTAAAAGCTACCATTTTAGATTTACAGATGAGGTCTAGTGTTAGAATTACTGCCCTTGATCTGACGTTCACGGCGATACCTCACATGTATGGTGCAACCGCTGTTTACATACCGACACAGGGTCAACGCTTGTGCACACAGGTGTGCATGCATGGGAGGGACGAGCTTTTTTTTTTTAAGTTATTTTGATTTTTTAAATTATTTTTACACTGTACCTTTCCTTTTTTTTATTTTGATCACTTTTAATGCTATCACAGGGAATGCAAATATCCCCTATAACTTCAATGGGCATTGTCATATATTCTTTTTTGAGAAATCTGGGGTCAATCAGACTCTGGATATCTCCTCTGCCCTTACATTATCTAATCAAACCAAAATCGGTGTGATAAGATGCTTTCCCAATTTACAAATGGCGCTGTTTATATCCTGAAACTGAAGTGATGAAATGCTCGTAGCTTACGAATTCTTAGACTATAGCGATGATTGGCACCACTCTGGTCTCAAATCAGCTCTATGGTCAGCTGGCAGAAACATCGGCTGCATTCTCAGGTTCCCCCGATGGCACGGGACTGCCCGTGAAGGCCGTGGAAGGCAGCGGGGGAGGGGGGCATCATATGCCGCTGCTTGTAAAAGCAATCCTGCAGCTAATTAGCTACTAGGATTGCTTTTACATGAAATCCGAAAAAAACGATACCAGGATGATGCCTGCAGCTGCAGGAATCATCCTGGTATAACCATTCAAAGTCCAGTGATGTATCAGTATGTCGCTTGTCCTTGTTGGGTGTATATGCTATGTTCTTTTTTTTTGTATGCAGCCTGTGGACTGAATGAAAGAAAGAGAAGAAATCTCTGCCAGAAAAAGTGTGTGGTACACCCACCATTAGAATATACCGCCCTGCATCCACTCACTTCTAATGGTGGGCAGACATTAGGTCACACTTTGCCAGATGCGCCAGTTCCAAGATTGTACAAATGTCTGAATAGTGGCACGCTTGAATAAAAATTGTCCATGTATAAGTGGTACTCCATATGGAAAAAGGATGACACCAAGTCCCAAACTATCTTGCCACTGCTTCCCATGTAGTCTTGGTATCCGAGGGGCTCCACGTGACTATCTTTTCCCTCGTAAATCCGAAACTTATAAGTATAGCCTGTTGTCCTCTCACAGGTCTTCTACATCTTGACCCCATATCTGGCACGCTTGCTGGGGAGAAATTGTTTGAATGCAAGGCGGCCAGAAAAATTAATCAGGGACTCATCAACGTAGATGTTTTGCTGGGGAGTATAGACATCTGCAAATTTTAGGTTAAGGTGATTTGCGAGGGGCTGAATTTTGTGGAGCCAATCAAATTCAGGGTCACAGAGTGTATTGTCGTTGAATGACAGAGTGTATTGTCGTTGAAATGCATAAAACACATGATACTCTCATATCTATGCCTGGCCATGGCAGCAGAGAACACGGGATATGATGAATCGGGTCTGCGGACCAATACAATCGCAATTCATTTCTTTTAGTAATGCCCATGTTGAGGGTTAGACCCAAAAAAAATTTAAATTCGGAAACCGTAATGAGTTTCCATGCGACTGGTCTGGCAAAGTTTGAATTTGTGTTGGCGGCAATTGTTGTGCATATAAATTGCTTTGATCCACAATCAACGCATACAGATATTCCGTGAAAAACAGCTGCAAAAATCAAGGGGAGTGGTTAAATTTGCTATTTCCACCTGAATTCCGGGTTGGGCAGTGAATGGGGGAAGTATGGGTGCTGCAGAATTTGTGGGCTGTCAATCGGGATTTGCAAGCACATCCGGAAGGATAATAGGAGCTCTATGGGCCTGTGCGAATTTTTGGTGGCTGTGGTGGACAATACTTGTGCTCACCACCGCACCTGCCTGTACTGGATTTATGGGACTCGCCATGTCACCAAGTCATACTGCAGTGCTGGTATTATTATTATTATTATTATACAGGATTTATATAGTGCCAACAGTTTACTCAGCGCTTTACAGTATAACGGGAGACAATACAGCAACAATACAGTTCAATACAAGAGGGTTAGGAGGGCCCTGATCTTGGGAGCTTACAATCTAAGAGGTATGTGAAAGACCAAGATATTCTAGACCACAGGTAGTCGCCAGTTCACCAAAAGGTAGCGCGGCAATAGTACTGGCACTCTGCTGCATATGAGAGTCATCAAAATTTACCGGCAAGTGCTAACAGAGATCAAGCCTGAGTCTGCGAACACTGCGGTTTTGTGTGCAATGTATCAAGTGACAGTGACCTACTGACACTGCATTTGCTGGGGGAGAAGGGGGGGTAAGCGTAGGGGCTAAACGCAGGTGCTGGCCTGTGGCGGGGCTGATCCCACTAACGCTGCATTTTTGGGGACGCTATATTAATGTAAACGCTGGTATGGTGCTGATCAAATATATTGATCCGTTCAGACACTATACTAGCAATGGAGGTTTACTGTGCATGAGCGGCTTCCTGGCAATCAAGGGGTTAAATGTGATGACTGGTGTACTGATGGGCAATCTGGGAGGGGCATGAAAACCACGGGAGCGCAAATCATGTATATATATATATATATATATGTGTGTGTGTGTTTTTGTGCACCCAGTATTTCTGCTATAGGGCGGTCAGGAAGCGGTTACAGAAGCGGTTTGTGTTACGGCGCTGCGTTACTTTAACTGACAATTGTGCGGTCATGCAACACTGCACCAGTAGTCACAGCATCAGGAATCAGAACATTCCTGCCGCTGCAGTTCGCACCAGCCTAATTTGCTGGTGTGAATGTAGCCTATGTCAATGAGGCGACATGCACCTCATTGGACTTAACCCATAGTAAGCCAACACATTTTTTTTCATCTTTATTTGTGCTTAAGCAGTCCACCTGTAAAATAATAGTGCACTTCCTTAAATTTGGATGTGTTTCTACACTTACAGCCTTATTACTTTATATCTGTGTATGATTCAAATAATATGAGGAAAAAAACATCTGGAATGGAGCGCATCAAAAACGCATTAAAAGAGGGATTGCAGAAATGCATTCGGAACTGACATTTTTGTGGTGTGAAATGGCCTTGAATAATTCTAGAAATAAATATAAATTATATACCTGTGGAACCCAAGATCATCAGCCAGGCACATTGCAAAGCAAACAGTCCTTTTTATTCAAAACAAAACAGTCAAACAGAAAAAAACAGCTTGTCTTCAGTCAACAAAAGGTAGTCCATCAAGTCAGTCACATTCATTTCTTACAGGGCGTTTGCCAGCTCCCTTCTACCTTAGGGGTTCCAAAAAGAAGGTTACCACAGTTCAGCAACCATGTCTCAGTCACAAGCTAACCCACATTGTTCAATCATCTGTGTTCTGCTCTACCCCACTTTACAGACAGCGTTTGGCTGTTTTCTCTTCCTTTTCTTGACACTGATGCAGAGGGGTCATCCCTTTCTGGATCATAGACTCCATAATAAGGATTTGAAGGTTCTTCCCTCCAAAAAACTCTTCAAACCTCTGAAATTCAGGGTCCCCAATGAGGACTTACCAAACAGAGAGTAATGAAAATCAGTCCACTTCTCTCCAACATGACTACCCTAGAATCCTTCACCCTGCATGAGTGAGAACCCCTAAGTACTCAATGTCTCAAATCATCCCCCTTAAAGGGACCACAACCAAAAAAGTGTGGAAATATACCTGCCCTTGGGGACCCATCCCTGGCATTCTCTATTAAAAAAAATTAAAATAAAATTATATATATACAGTGTATATATACAGTATATATACAGAATAGTTGATGCAAAAATGAATACATCCCACAACAAAAACTACTACATCTAGTATTTTGTAGGACCTCCATGATTTGTAAACACAGCACCACATCTTCTAGGCATGGAATGAACAAGTTGGCGACATATTACAACATCTATCTTATTCCATTCTTCAGGAATGACCTCCTTTAGAGCCTGGATGCTGGATGGAGAGTGATGCTCAATTTGTCTCTTCAGGATTCCCTATAGGTGATCGATTGGGTTCAGATCAGGAGACATACTTGGTCACTCAATGACTTTCACCACGCTCTTCTTCAGAAATGCAGCAGTGGCCTTAGATGTGTGTTTTGGATTATTGTCATGTTGGAAAAGTGCACGACAATCAAGGGCACGGAGTGATGGTAGCATCTTCTCTTTCAATATAGAGCAGCACTCATGCAGTCCCGCAGGAGGACACTGCCACCACCATGTTTCACTGTAGGCACCATGCATTTTTCTTTGTACTCTTCACCTTTCGGACGCCATACAGTTTTGAAGCCATCAATTCCAAAAACATGTATCTTTGTCTCCAGAGTCCAGAATCCCAGTAGTCTTCTTCGTTTTCAGGATGGGCACTGGCATATTCTAGGCGGGCTTTTTGTGCATGGGCTTCAGGAGAGGCTTCCTTCGTGGAAGACACCCCATGCATGCCATTCCTCTACAGTGTACACCGTATTGTGTCACAGGAAACTATTAGCCCAGTTTGGCTTTCTACTTCTTTAGCTAACTGCAGTGAACTTGCATGGCGATTTTCTTCAATCCTTCTAATCAGAAGCTGCTCCTGTGGAGATGTTAACTTCCGTGGACAGCCTGGATGTCTCTGTGGGATGGTTGCAGTTCCATCTTTGTTAAATTTTTGTATCACTTTTGCTACAGTATTCTGACTGATAAGTAAAGCTTTGCTGATCTTCTTGTAGCCTTCACCTTTATTTTCTTTTTCAGGCCTTGCGACATTTCTCTTCCATGTGGTGTCATTGCTGACATCATGTAATGGGAAGTTTTCTTTGTTAAGTGAATAATTAGACTCACCTGTAGTTGAATTCTTTTTAATTGGGATTTTGTTGTCTATAATTTAGCTTTGTTCCTAAGACTGTCTTTGGGGTGTATTCATTTTTGCAACATGGTCTTGAATGAATTTGTTAGGAAAAATACTTTTTTGTGTGTGCAAAATAACAAATCATGTTTGCAATCAATGGCCTGCATTTTTGGTAGTATTTTGTGGTATAGTGTCCCATACAAAATGTTGATTCTGAAAGTAAAGGTTTTCTGACAAATCTGTTGGGGATGTACTCATTTATGCTGAGCACTGTATATATATATATATATATATATATACATACATACACACACACCTTTAGATTTGATCCTTATATCGCCGGGAAAAACAGGTTGCGTAAAACTGCTCAAAGAAATGATCGACAGGGACACACTAGTATACACAGATACTCGTGTAAACACGTGTAGAGTATTGACATTTTCACAAATACTATATGCGTGTTTACACAAGTACCACTATATACCCACATACAGCCACCCACCCACAGCCATTCATTTTGCACCTAATACACCCATACGTTTTACAGATGTTTACCCAAGTATCAGTGTACAACCACACACAGCCATTCATTTACATAGGCAGCTGTATGCAGCACCTGTACTTTCTGGGCGTGGAAGAACACCCAAATTTTACTTTGTATAGACAAAAGCTACTGTTGGCCAAAAAGAAATATTCCCTCCCCTGAATAAATGCTCATGCAAATAAACGCAAGGTCATTCAAATCTTTAGTGATTGCATACCTGTGAAAGAGTCACCATCATCCTCATTTGTGCCCTTATCAACCCAAACTAATGTTATTTTATGATTACACTAACAGTAGACGCAAACTGTCCCCCCACGTGTGCCATAATGTAGTGTCAAAAGGAGAGCAAAGCTCTCCAAAAGTGAAATGCATACGTACCTTGAGAATGCCTTTACCATTCTGCTACATTACATAAACGTTGCATTAATGTGATATCATTTTAATAAGCAGACTTTGTTGGTTGTATTTTGGGGTACATTTATGAGGTTTCACAAATTACCTAAATGTTAAGTTGGGAAAAATAAAAGGAAATTGTAATTATTTAAATATTTTGGGGAGAATTTATGAGGGTGCACAAATTACATAAACATTGCATTGGGAAAAATTATAGGAAAATACAATTGTTTGCTATTTAAATATAAAGAATGAAGAAATAACAAAATACTGTATGTATCCAAATTTGCTACGAAATTAAAACAATATTTTTCCAGAAAAAAAACAATGTCTAATGCTTTAGGTTAGATTACAAAACCTAAAAGATATAGTGCTCGGTACTGAAACATCATCACACGGGGTCCTAGTACTTCCGAATCAAACCAAATGCAACATGGTGCCAAAACACTATCATTGTGGTCTTCACCCATTGACAGCCAGAATTTGCTTTCTTCTGGAATTTCCATGTGCCACCATGTGACTTATGGTGTCATTGGGCACAGGAGAGGCAACTAAATATATTTTTTGAGGCATTTTTACTATGCCATCACTGTATGTACAAAAACTACATTTTTATTTAAAAAGTTTATACTTTTAGAAGATACAATTGCAACCGCTGTGGGATGTGCAGGTAGGATTATAGCATCAAAAACAGGTAGGTCAAATGCGGGCGTACATAAAATAAAAAATCCGTAACAAGTAACAAAGTAGATCATATGTCAAAAAGTACATTGATCGTGTTTTAACAATGGATCAGTGCAAAAAGCCAAAGAGTATTCATACACCTATAGCCTGGAATCAGGCGTTGGTGAGAGAGGTGATCACAGATCATAGGAACAAACCTAGAAATACAAAAGAACGAACCACAGTTTGTCCCTGCGGGAGAGCCAAAAAAATGTCAAAGAAAGGACATCAAGACTGCCCAAATCCGTGTCATGGAATCTCTGTAATTATAGCAATGTAAAACTATCTGTTGATATAGAAGGGTGGGCATGTTGGATCCAGGGAGTCAATATTTGAAGAAATTTCTTGTGGGTAACCAAAGAATGCTGGAAAGCTATTCATTAATAAGAGAAAGGTCTAGGCAGCAGCAACTTCTGTTAAAGGTATAAACTGCTGTTTCCAAGCTTTTGCTATGGTTTGTTTTGCCGCCAGTAGTACATAGGTAGCCAGCTTAAGTTGGTATTTGTTGAGACCTGGGGGTTTCAGATGTGGGAGGACATGCCACTGGTCCCTTGGGAAAGGGCAGGCTAATAATGAGTGTAGGAGGTTAAGGACCTTTGTCCAGAACCAGGAAAACATAGGGTAAGTCCACCATATATGTAGGATGTCTCCTGGGATAGAGCATCCTCAGAAACAGGTGCCGGCTGAATTTACTCTTTTATTGAAAATTCTGTATTCAAATGAATTGCTGCCAAGTGCATTCTAACAAATTGGAGTTCAAAGTCCACGTTTTACCTCTTGCCAAAAACCTTGAGGGGTCTACTTTTCTAAAGATTTTGGTGGGGTTTCTGGGCTCCTGCTTTTTCTGAGCCACTGTAAATTCAGGTAGATGCCAAAAAACCGACATGGTAGTTTTCAGCCATTGATAGCCAGAATGCACTCCTTTTTTCTGGGCCCTGCCATGTTCCCATCAAGTTGGAAATACATTCTTATGTAGTTCTCATGCATAGGAGTAGTAGTATAAAGTATTTTATTCCATCAATACTTACTTTTTTGCATAAAAAAACTGAAAAAAACAACTTGAAACATACATTTTTCATTTTCATTTTTTTTTATTTCAAGTAAACCTAATACAAAGCTGTTATTTATATATTATAAACCAATCACAGTCTAATACTACAATCTGTTTTCTGTCCAAAATAGTGCAATTATTGGGGTCTTTTAATATATTGTCAAAAATAGGGCCTTTGTTTTCATTTCATAGTGTGAAAAAATATCTTTGTAAATAAAATCTAATACATACACCATTGTTTACACACAGTGCGCACAATTCACTAAAGCTTACCACATGAGCTAAATAGACCTTAAAGTCAATTCACAAAAGGAAATAAATAATTAAATGCATGTGGTAATTAAGTAGTGGCCCAGGCTTGCAGTATGTACTGTTATCATGTCAGTACTGTCATGGGTTGTTAAAGAATGGGTGGCCGCCGAGTGCTTAACAACCTATGAGTCATCAGCTGTCCGCAGGGTTCTCCACTGACAGCTGAATGTAAAAAATAAAAATTGCCGGCAATTAAAATTTTTTTTTTTTAAAAAAGGCGTGGGGTCCCCCCCAAAATCCATACCAGACCCTTATCCAAGCATGCAGCCCAGCAGGTCAGAAAAAGGGGGGGATGAGCAAGCACCTCCCCCTTTCTGAACCATACCAGGCCACATACCCTAAACATGGGGGGGTGCTTTGGGGCAGGGCTGTGGTTGTGGTGGTCTGCGGGGGGCTTATCAGAACCTGAAAGCCCCCTATAACAAGGGGGCCCCCAGAACCTGGCCTTCCCCATGTGAATGAGTATGGGGTACATGGTACTGCTACCCATTCACAAAAAAAACCTGTAGTGGGAAAAAAGACAGGAGACAGGCTTTGACAAGTCCTTTTATTAAAAGAATGTCCCCCGATGTAGATCCAACGTCAATTACGATACCTGCCACCGCTACCCAAAAAAAGGCAGGGAAAAAGGCTCTGCCCCTGACGCTGGCTCCCATCCGTCTGACTGTTCCACTGCCTTGGCAGTTCTTAAATATGTAAGGGGTGGGGCCACCAGTGACATCATGCCCACATGTGACATAATTGACCCAGCATGCCATGGTCGATGATGTCACACAGGGGCGGGGTCACATAGGTGAAATCACTGGTGGCCCTGCCCCTTACATATTTAACAACTGTCAAGCCAGTGGAGCTTTCAGATGGATGGGAGCCAGCGTTGGGAGCGGAGCCTTTTTTTTTTTTCGGGTAGCAGCGGCGGGCATTGTGATTGACGTTGGATCTACTTCAGGGGACATTTTTTTTTTTTTCTTCTTTTAATAAAGGACTTGTCAGACTGTCTCCTGTCTTTTTTCTTTTGTTATTTTTTGTGAATGGGTAGCGGTACCATGTACCCAATACTCATTCACATGGGGGGGATGGGATCTTGGGGTGCTCGCTCGTTCCCCCCCTTTCCTGACCTGCCGGGCTGCATGCTCAGATAAGGGTCTGTTATGGATTTTAGGAGGGAACCCCCACACCACTTTTTTAAAACTTTTGGCGTGGAGGCTCCCCTCAATTTTCTTTAAAATGGTATACGGTATGCTACCGCATACTCGGATGAGTGAATTGTGCCCAGTATATTATCCCCATAACTTAGAAATAATAGACAAATTTGATTTGATTCTAGAAAAATGTATTTTATTTCAGAAAAAACAATGTGCCCTGTGTCTTTAACATTTTTAAGTAGTCAAAATCAACAGAAAACCACTTCTTTATTTGCTAAGTTTTGCCACTTTCACAAGATTTTTCTCTGACTTTCATTGGTGTATACTAGGCAGGGAATGAAGGCGACTCCACCATGAGACATAGGGGTTGATTTACTAAAGGCAAATAGCACTTTGCAATAGCAGTCACTCCAGAGCTTAGTAAATGGGCAGAAGCTCTGCTGACTTCCACCAGCCAATTATGTGCTGTTTTTTTTTAAATTTTCCTTGCATGTGATTGGGTATTCTTTGGAAAGTTAAGCTGTAGTAAATTGACCCCGTAGATGACAAAATAAAACATGACTGGTATTTAACCACTTGTCCTCCAGAGGATTTACCCCCCTTCCTGACCAGGCCATTTTTCTGACACTGGGGGGGAACTGACTTGGTGTCACTGATATACCCAGTGACACAAGTACAGTGATCAGTGCTATTAAAAAGCACTGACACTGTACTAATGACAGTGGGCAGTAAGGGGTTAACATCTGGGGCGATCAAAGGGTTAACTGTGTGCTGTGTGTTTTACTATGAGGCTATGTGTGTGCTTTCCACTGTAAGCTCACTGCTTTGTATGGTTCTGCTTTGTATGGCTCTGTAAAGCCCTATAGTGGGCATTTTCCATTCTTCAGTCAACCACTAATATATACCTGGTTAGCCAATGCCTGCAATTTATGTTTACGTGGTCAAAATTACTTGCAGTGATACCACACCTGGGCTGCCATTGCATCCTCAGTGCCCGGCCTACTTTTGTTAAAGCGGATTTTCACCTTCTTTAGGTACTTTACAGATTTTTCTTCCTCCCCCCTTCTGTTACACAATCAGAGATTTAATTTTCTTTTTTCCCTGTAATACCTTTTTGGTAGGTCCCAGCCCCACACTTCTTAGTTTCTTGCCTAGGTGAGAATGATGTCATTCTAAAAAGGTTGTGAGAACCACAATCAGGCTCAGGGTAGGATTTCTGCTGCTGTTCCTAATTTTGAGATATGGATTGCGTGCACGCCGGAAAATAATTACACGGACAACTGTCCAGTACAACCACTTTCACATCATCTCTGTTTATTGCAGGGCGGTGCTTAACCTTTTATACATAGAAAACAATAGAGTATACGTCACTATTACGTAAATACAGTCACATTCTAAAAGGCACATTTTGCTTGGCTGAAATATAGGAGAAATGTAGAAACTTGATGCTTGCTTCTCGCCCGTTATCTTTGTCACTCCCCCTCACATACTCAAAGCCCAAGTATAAGGTCCTCTCAGTGCAAAGGGAGGGGTTGAGAACATCACTCTGAGCAAAACAAATTAAGGAGGACTGCAAAGCCCAGCAGACAAAAATATATATACGCACAACACATATATTTAGAAATATGAAACAGTATAAAAGTAAATATGTATAAAATGTATATTTTAAACAGGAAACAGAATAGGCATTTTACCAAATCCATCACAATTCCTTTCCTGAATGCTCTTGGAATTCTTATGTCATCCTAGGAAGCATAGGGGCAATGTGTAGCACGCTGCACATGCATTGGGAAATCTTGGGCACACTGTCTACATTCCGCAGCATGTCATCAGGAGTCCGGGTGCAAGAACTGAGAAGGGACACTTGGCCCCGTGATGATGTCAGTATAGTAGATAGTGGCATGAGCATCTGGCGGCTGAGTGACAGGTTTCTCCAGATAACTCTGGATTTGCTGGCCATGTCAGTATGTTTTTTGAAGACAAGTGGTTCAAGTAAAAGCAGGAAAAATAAATCTAAACGGGGAAGAGAAGTTCTTCTTTAAGCTCCTCTCCTGCACAACTGGCATCTATATAAATAATACTAGAGCCTGTTTAGGAAGATTTACCTATATATAAAGCTGTTATGAGTAATTTTGTTTCCATATTTGCCATTTTGTATTATTTTACCAGACTTTTTGCTTTTTATTTTTAACTAATAGACTTATGTTCTATTCTTTCAATTTCAACTTGCAGCATTGCATTATGAAACATTAACACCCTGGTCACAGCGGTTGCGACTTGGCATGCAATTTGCATGCCATGCGACTTGCAAATCGTATGCCAGGTCGCAATTAGAGTGGTCAAATCGGTGCGGTTCTGACTTGGTCGGAGCCACACCAATTTCTAAAGTAGTACATATACTACTTTTGGTGCAATTTGCATAGACATCTGTGTCAGATGTCTTGCAAATCGCACCTGAAATCGGCATCTCACCTGACTTTGAAATCGTACAACTTCACTGTAAGTTGCACGGTTTCAAAGTCAGGCTTGATGTGACCGGGTGGCGTAAGGCCTCATGCACACAGGACATTTTTACTGTTGCTTTTAGGGGCATCAGGCGTTTTTTTTTTCCTGCCTCTCCATGTTAGCCTATGTGTCCATACACACAAAGACTTTTAGCAGCATTTAGAGGCAGGAAAAAAAAACCCACTGCCAGTACATCCAGAAACAGCAGTATTTTGGCAGAAAAACATTTGTAAACGTGTCTATATTATTATTATTATTATACAGGATTTATATAGCGCCAACAGTTTGCGCTTTACAATATAAGGGAGACAGTACAATTACAATACATTTCAGTACAGAAGGAATGTGAGGGCCCTGCTCGTGGGGCTTACAATCTAAAGGAAGGGGGAGGTGATACAATAGGTGATAGCTGCGGGGGATGATCTGGTGGAGGTGATTCAAGTACAGTTCTTAGGTGGAGGTGGGGTTCTATATGCATGTTAACGCTTGGTGCGTTTAGCACTTGAGCATTAATTTCAATGGCTATAATAAATTATTATTCTGGCCAATGAAATTAATTAATGCCCAAGCGCTTGACGTCTGTAAACACCCCGAAACGGTTGTAAAAGCATTAGACACTTTTACAAGCATCAGACCTTTTTTCTGCGAAAACGCTGCTGCCAGAAGGAAAAGCTTCTAGAAGAGTTTTCCAAACGTCCTGTGCACATAAAGCCTAAAATCTGAAAAACAACTACTAGACAAAGTAAAATGAGATGAGAGAAAAGGGAAGTTATCTTGCTACTTTATGCACAGACCCAAATACAGTAACTGTGTTGTGTTTTGATCTCCCATGGTTTGTACAGGAGCAATCCAAACAAGGAGGCTGTTTTAGATCTTCTTTTATGCCTTAGCTAGCAAACCATCCATCTGATGCAGAAGTCTCACTTTTTCTTTCTTGAACAGGGATAGCAAAGATAAGCAGTACCACCAGATGTTGGGCCAACCAACCTTTATTCCTTCCAAAACACTTGGGAGGAGTTTTTCTTTGAATACAAATGTATGCAGTATACGATTGATTTAATAGTTAGGGGATATGTACTGAAATTCATCCTATGCCATATGAAATTTTAATAGGATCTGGATGAAAGTGAGGTAGCAATATTATATTGGATTATGGAAATTTTGAAAAGTACAGGTCAAATGTAAGAGTGAAATACATTTCTGAAACAATCCCCTTTACCCTGAAGAATAGTGGCAGATTTGTGAGACACAAAAGTATTTAGACTGGAAGCTCCTCGAGGGCAGTCATTTTTGGCGTATAAAGTAAAAGTGAATCAGTATGATTTTTGTTTGCACTCTTAATTTTCCATTTTGAGTTATTGCAATTTTTAAAAAGAACTTTTATATTTTTTATATGACTGACATTTTTTAATGCATAATCTTCCTTATTGTTGTTATTGAATATATACATTTTTAAGTTAACTACTAGATTCCTTTTTTACATATTTAAAAAAGTTCTTGAAAAGCCCTTTCAATTGTGTGACATCCATGTAATACAATACCACAGTTCTTTTCTTGTGATTATTTAGTTTAAAGGATAAGTTCACCTTTTGACAAAAAAATAATAAATGCTTATTTTTTTTGCAGGTCAAAAAAATTAGCATTTATTATTTTTTGTTTCTGGAGCCTCTAAAGCAGGGATGTCAAACTCCATTTCATCGTGGGCCATATCAGCATTATGATTGCCCTCAAAGGGCTGGTTGTATCTGTAAGACCAGATGTCCAGAGCACCTCACCCCCCATTACATCAAATGTCAAGAATCCCACACCTTCCCTAACATCACCGTGCACCCCCTTTGGGGGCAGAGCTGTAAAGCAGAAAGTGCAGGGTCTGGAGGAGGACCAGAGGAGGAGTTACACGTGAAACTCGAAAAATTAGAATATCGTGCAAAAGTTCATGTATTTCAGTAATGCAACTTAAAAGGTGAAACTAATATATGAGATAGACTCATTACATGCAAAGCAAAATAGTTCAAGCCGTGATTTGTCATAATTGTGATGATTATGGCTCATGCAAACCCCAAATTTCATATATTAGTTTCACCTTCTAAGTTGCATTACTGAAATGAACGTTTGCACGATATTCTCATTTTTTTTAGTTTCACCTGTAAGTCAGTTACCAGAGTCTGCTGAATGCTGAGACCAGGGGAGACAGAGTTGAAGGGGTGCTGCAGCTGCAAGATTTGCAGGCTGCACAGGTGCAGGATTTGGCATAGAAGTTTTATTCTTCACTCTGCTGCCGAGTGCTGTGACAAGGTGGGGGCAATGACAAGGGGGTACCTACAGGAGAGGTGCAAGAGCCACATGAAATGGTCTGCAGGGCCAGATTCAGCCCGCGGGCCTTGTGTTCGACACCTGTGCTCTAAAGCATTGGACCAGCGATCAGCAGATCATTGGTGCCATGCAGGTCTCCCCCTGTCCTGTCAGTATATCTGCTTGCTCACACATCCCATACGAGCAAGCAGATACTACAATGTGAAAATGCATACATGATTTTTCCAATGATTTTTTATTGTTTCGAGTTCAGTAATAGGAAATGAAATGTAAACAATAAAGCATGTACACATCCATGTAAATCACATGGAAAACAAAGGTCAACATATTGTTTGCTATTGTTTACAAATATTGGAATGTGGAAGGATACGTATTATAATGTCCCAAACAATTATTTCTTGCTAAAAACAAGGTCATGCCTTCCATATTTGAAGTCGCATGTTTGATGATACCAAAATCAAACGTTTCCCAAAGAACTCCATGAAGTAATGTAAAAGTGAAGAAAGAAGGGAAAGGGTATAGCAGAGGATGGAGATGGGTACAGAAAGAAGAGAAGAAAACAAGAGGTGCACCAGAGCCCAACATTCTGAGTTATTCATTGTTCATCTGAGACATACTGTATCCAAGGTTTGTCGTATAAAGGTATTTTATCATTCAAGATAGCAGTTCACTTTTCATTCACCATAATCCACAACAATCAAGCTTTTATTAATTCAAACGAGATGGATGAAGATTTCCAAGAGCAAGCAATTGCTATCCTAGCTGCTAAGAAAATAAATTAGATCAATTTTTTGTATGTTTTGGTGCCTCATCTATGGGTTGATTAAGAAGGGCCTACTAGGGGGATTTTTTTTTAGATTAATCTGTGTTACAGATTAGATTAAATTATAAACTCTAATCCAAAATCTTTTAACCACCAGGTATGGTATGCAGACCCTTTTTGTCTGCACCCTCTAAATAACATAGAGACATATGACGCTATTCTTATGAGTACCATGTACCATCTTAGTAACACTTTGTATTTGATTATATAATGGAATTGTTTACAATTCCGTTGGTTACGTTGTTTGAATTAAGCAGTCCATATATTACAGAGATGTGACCCGGTATCTTGTAAATATTTTTACACAGATACTCCATTGACATCATTGTTGATAGATCAGTTTGCTGTCCCAAAGCTTTTAAAAAAATAGTTCAACGGTTCAAAGTAAATGAACAGATGGACAAAGTATCTTTGGTTGGAAACCACATAAAGTGGTTAACCTGTCTTTTTACTACAAGAGGAAGATTCTGTTTGCATCCAGGAAAGGAGGGACTGTTTCAAATGAAATTTGATCAGATGTGCCAGTTGTGCCACCTGGATGTATTTCAGCAAGTTTGGAACTCCCAAACCTCCCTTCTGTTTTGTGATATAGAAGGTACGCTTATTCACCCTGGGTCTCTTATCTTCAAATATAAATGAAAGCATTTTTCCTTAAAAGACTTGAGTTCCTTGCTTGAGATACCAGTTGACAATGTCCTAAATAAATACAATAGCCTGGGGAGGATATTTATTTTTACCGCACAGATTCTACCAAACCAAGAGATGGATGGCTCACCTTCTACTTTTCCATGTTCTCTGTCAGCTTTTTCTATTTCAATGGTTTTTATTAATTTTTAAACAGTATAAAAGAGAGGCAATAAAATACGCCCACGCAGGGGCTATCAATTGCACAGATGAAAAAAATGCAAAAAAAAAAAAAAAAAGGAAAAACAATGCTCTAATGCCAACAGGGCAAAAGGTACGCCCACACAGAGGCTATCAATGGCACATAAATTACAAAACATTACTGTAACTGACTATAACAACTAAATGCAGCAGGCCAGTCACACCAAAACAGAGAAAGAATGAAAAAAGAAGAAAGAGGGGAAGAAAGAAGAAAGAGAAAGAAGGAAAAAAAAAAGAGAGGGACAAGGGGCAGGGGTCCAAGAGCGCCAATACCGAATGCCATTACATCCCCAGACTAGCCGGGGAGAGTGTGGGAAAGGCATATTGCAACCACGGCTCCCATACTTTCAAAAATTTATGTTGGGAGTCGTTGCGGATACTCGACATCTGATCGTTGAGCATCATAGTGGTCATACGATCCCACACCCCCTGAAGAGGGACAACCGGACTCTTCCAGGCCTGAGCAATTGTTCTAGTGGCCGATAAAAACAGATAGGAAGCCAACTTCTGCTGATGAGCCAAGAGGCCCGGTATGGGACAATGAAGCAAAGCATACCGAGCATCCCGGCGGATAGAGAGATGGAACAAGGTGAAAAGGAGGCCAAACACACGAGACCAAAAATGAAACAGTCTCGGGCATGACCACCAGATATGCAATACATCTCCACGATGGCCACAACCCCAAAAACATTGATCACTACAGGCAGGGTTAGCCCGGGCCAACCGAGCCGGAACCCAGTACCAGCGAAACAATACCTTATAGGCTGCCTCCAGCGTGGTCGTATTAAATGAGCATTTAGCTATGAGTGACCAGGCCTTATTCCAGTCCTCCGGATCCACGGCCACTCCCAGGTCGCGCTCCCACTGAACGACATATGAAAGAGAAGTATGCGGCGAGCGTCTATTCAAAGCTGCATAAAGAAGGGAAGTAAGGCCTGGGGCGCCCAGCCGTTGTTGTCAAAGCAGTTCAAAGGCGATTTCTGGTACGGGAAGACAGATGTGCTCCGCAATGAGATCAGCCAATGTCGCAATTGAAGGTAACGACGCAGGGCAGAGGGAAGCCATAGAAGTGTCGATATCGCAATAGGGGCACAATTAGGTAGTTCCAGGAGGACCCAGAGAGGTATGTCTGAGGAAGCATGCAACATAGATAGCGGGGCGATCTGGCTCGCCTGATAATATTTAGTAACATTGGGAACCCCAAGGCCACCCTGAAGTCTATGGACAAAAAGCGTAGTTCTGGAAACTCTGGGGCGTTTATTGGCCCAGATGAAACGCATAATCTTTGCCTGAAGCAACCGAAGGAAATGAGGAAAAACCCGCACTGGGAGGGTGCGAAAATAGTATAGCTGTTTCGGCAAGATGGTCATTTTTACTGAATTAATCCGTCCAATCCATGACAGGTGCGGAAATTGCCAAGAATGCATAAGAGAGGACACAGAGCGAAGCAGTGGATAGTAGTTTGCAGCACACAGTGAGTCATAGGTGGGGGTCAAGCGGATGCCTAGATATTCAAGAGAAGAAGAAGCCCATTTATAAGGGAAGTGGGACTGTAGGCGCAAAACCAAATCTGAGGCCAAAGTAATATTAAGCGCGACAGTCTTATCCAAATTGATACAGAGACCCGAAATCAAGGAGAAGCGCTCAAGAACCTGTTGTAAATTTGGAAGCGTCGTCAAGGGGTTAGTGAGAGTCAAGAGGGCATCGTCTGCAAAAAGGTTCAACTTGAACTCTTGTCCAGCGTATGGAACCCCCGATATATTGCAATCAGTCCGGAGCACCATAGCCAACGGCTCAAGCGCCAGCACAAAGAGTGCTGGGGACAGGGGGCATCCCTGTCTCGTACCTCACCAAATAGGAAAGGAATCTGAGAAATACCCAGCGTATTTAACGGAGGCCGATGGGGAAGAATACAAGGCTTGAATCCAAGAAAGAATAGAATCCCCAAAACCCCAGCGAGACAGCACAAACCGCAGATAGTCCCAGGATAGAGAATCAAAGGCTTTATATACGTCTAAGGACAGTAAGAATCCCGGTATTTTCCGTTGTTGTAGAAAATGTATAAGATGAACCACCTTACGAACATTATCACCCGCCTGTCTCCCAGGGATGAAACCCACTTGATCCCTGTGAATCAGGCTACGCAAATATTTATTGATACGACAGCTGAGAATCTTGCCTAATATCTTCAGGTCTTCATTAAGAAGAGAAATGGGCCGAAAGGCTTGCGGTTCCTGCACATCATCGGTCATCTTAGGAATCATAGAGATATGAGCTCTAAGCGTGTCTGGAGAGGGCAAGGAGCCCTGTCATAACTCATTAAAATAATCAGTCAAGAAGGGTGCTAACAGAGTTGCAAATTTCTTATAGTAGAGGCCGGAAAAGCCATCTGGACCTGGGGCCGTGGTGGACCGTAGAGATTTAATAGCTTGTAGCACTTCCAGTACGGTAACACCGGCATTGAGGGCCTTCTGCGCTGCCTCAGATAGTCCAGGGAGTTGGAGGTCTTGAAAAAATGCCTCTGCCTGAGCCACAGGGAAGGGATCTGGTTTAGCATAAAGACGCGAAAGAAAGTCCGCAAAACGGGAGACAATCTGCTGGGGATTAGAAGTACAGCCACCCACGGGAAGTCGCAATCGGATCGGTTTGTGGGGTTTCCCCACAGAATTGAGTTTCCTGGCCAGCATCGGACCAGGCTTATTCGCACAGGAATAAAATTTGTGTTTGGTCCAACACAGGGCCCGCTCCGCCTCTGAAGAGGCGAGTAGATCCAACTCTGCTGCCAGGGTGTCCCGGGCACGTTTACGGGCCATGGATGGGAATGACTTCCAACGAGCATCCGCAGAGGCCAACAGAGAATGAAGCTCCAAAAGTCAGCGCTCCCGTTCCCGCTTCTGAACCGCCGCCAGCTGTATAACCTGACCCTGCACCGTGGCTTTATGCGCCTCCCACAGGGGAACTGCTGAAGAAACAGATCCCGAGTTTTCCGCAAAATATGTGCGTACAAAAGATTCTATTTGTTGGCAAGTGACCTGAGTGGTCAATAAGGAATCATTAATGCGCCAGTGAAAAGGGCGCCGCACCGACCCAGAAAGGGCCAGGAGGAGTACCAAGGGATCATGGTCTGACCAGGGCGAGGAGGTTATAGTTATCCGCCTGACCAAAGGAAGCTGCTGAACACGCATGAATATATGGTCAATTCTACAAAAACTGTCATGAGGGTTAGAGTAGAATGTAAAGTCGCGCTCAGTTGGGTGAAATTCTCTCCAAACGTCCGCCAGCCCCGCCGTCCTCAAGAGAGAGCGCATACGTTCCTCTAGCACTAAGTCGTGAGAAGGGGCCGTCCCCTGGGCATAGCGCCTATCCAATGTAGAATCCAAGGTAACATTAGAATCTCCCAGAAGAAAAAGAAGACCCTTGGAGTGGCGGGAGACAATGGTGCAAAGATGAGAAAAGAATTTATGTTGAAAGCGATTGGGTGCATAATATGAGACAAAGGTAACCTCCTGATCCCAGAGGGTGCTCTGTCAGCTTTTTATATAGCGGGGGATATACAAAGGGGCCCTCTGAAGAAGGTATTCTCGTGTAGGGCGGAGCTTGATCTTCAGACTATTGTACAGAGCAGATGATCCTTTCTCACAAGCCACAGCCCATCCTGTATTTATATCTAAGCTGCCAGCTGGCTACTGCAGTGAACAGTGAGCCATGGGTGCTGTCCCGCTCTGTGCAATTAAATGATGTTCTGTAATTACTTTTAATCTACTGTGTGAGTGCAGTTTTATTCCTTTGTAACAAAAGGAGACCTACAGTAGTTTTTTACAGAGGCGCTATTGGGTTTTTTCATTTATCCTTTTATGAGCTGCTTTTATCCTTCTTGGGAGCTGAACATAAGGGAAGAGGAGATTAAAATATAAGGAACCAATTGTTTTATGCTGATTCCAGCTGTTATAGGGGAACACGCGCTGTGAGACATTTTATAGTTTAAAGGTCCACAGTATAAAGTAAGTGTTTTTTTCCAGTTGATTTGGATTAAAGATTGATCACACTGAAGATTTTGTACACTGTTGATTTGCACAGTTAACTGTTTGAACTGACACATGATTGCAATTATTGAATTTAATGTTTGAATATCATTATCACGTGTATTGTTTCCATTGACACAAATGTTTCATGTACAGTGAAGGAAATAAGTATTTGATCCCCTGCAGATTTTGAATGTTTGCCTATTCACAAAGAAATGATCAGTCTAAAAATCGAATGGTAGGTGTATTGTAACACTGAGAGAATAGCATAAAAAAATTCAAAAGAAATGCATGTCTAACAAATTATGCACTGATTTTCATGTTCATGAGGGAAATAAGTATTTGATCCCCTTCGCAAAATATAACTTAGTACTTGGTGGCAAATCCCCAGACGTTTCCTGTAGTTGGCCACCAGGTTTGCACACATCTCAGGAGGGATTTTGGCCCACTCCTCTTGGCAGATCCTCTCCAAGTCATTAAGGTTTGGTGGCTGATGTTTGGCAACTTGAACGTTCAGCTCCCTCTACAGATTTTCAATCGGATTAAGGTCTGGAGACTGGCTAGGCCACTCCAGGACCTTAATGTGCTTCTTCTTGAGCCACTCCTTTGTTGCCTTGGTCGTGTGTTTTGGGCCATTGTCATGCTGGAACACCCATCCACGATCCATTTTCAATGCTCTGGCTGAGGGAAGGAGGTTCTCACCCAAGACTTGATGACACATTGCCCAGTCCATCGTCCCTTTGATGCGGCGCAGTTGTACTGTTCCCTTAGCAGAAAAACACCCCCAAAGCAGGATGTTTTCACCACCATCTTTGACAGTTGGGATGGTGTTCTTGGGGTCATAGGCATCATTCCTTTTCCTCCCAGCAGTTGAGTTGATGCCAAAGAGCTTGATTTTGGTCTCATCTGACCACAACACTTTGAACCAGTCCTCCTCTGCATCATTCAGATGTTCATTGGCAAACTTAAGACGGACCTGGACATGTGCTTTCTTGAGTAGAGGGACCTTGCGGACACTGCAGGATTTCAATCCTTGTCGGTGTAGTGTGTTACCAGTTGTTTTCTTGGTAACTGTGGTCCCAGATGCCTGGAGATCATTGACAAGATCCTCATGTGTAGTTCTGGGATGATTCCTTACTGTTCTCATGATCATTGACACTCCACGAGGAGAGATCTTGCATGGTGCACCAGACCTAAGGTGACTGATAGTTGTTTTGTGTTTCTTCCATTTGCTAATGATTGCACAAACTGTTGTCACCTTCTCACCAAGCTGATTGACGATAGATTGGTAGCCCAGTCCAGCATTGTGTAGGTCTACAATCTTGTCCCTGACATCCTTGGACAGCTCTTTGTTCTTTGCCATGGTGGAGAGTTTGGAATCTGATTGTTTGATTGCTCCTGTAGACAGGTGGCTTTTATACAGGTAACAAAATGAGATTAGCAGCACTGCCTTTAAGAGACTGCTTCTAATCTCCGCTTGTTACCTGTATGAAAGACACCTGGTAGCCAGAAATCCTGCTGAATGATAGGGGATCAAATACTTATTTCCCTCATGAACATGCAAATCAGTGCATAATTTCTTAGATATGCATTTCTTTTGAATTTGTTGTTGCTATTCTGTCTCTCAGTGTTACAATACATCTACCATTCAATTTTTAGACTGATCATTTTCTTTGTGAGTGGGCAAACATTCAAAATCAGCGGGGGATCAAATACTTATTTCCTTCACTGTATTGATGATATTTAGTAGTGCAGCACTTTTTTTTTGTATTGATGTATAGTTGTAACAAACAACTATAATTTAGGCAGCAGTGTTTCAACAGTCACATTTTATTCATATGTTCACTGGTGGGCTAGCTTTGTCTTTCCTCTCACTCCTTGGACTTTCACGTAGCTGAGAGCCACAAGTATGCTACCTGGACATGTGCAGTTGAGTTTTTCTGTCAATTGCTTTGTCTGCTGCCAATATAAAGCTGATGTTGAAAGAAATGTCAGCTGCATGTCTGCTCAGGCAATGTATGTATGATCAGATTGGTCTTCCTAACATTGTCTGCCCATACCTGCAACTGACCTCTTAACAGAGCAGATGACCACCTTGGGGTAAAAGCAAACTTATGGTATTCTTGTTTTTCATTTTATTAAAATATTACATATACTGTAATAAAAGGAACATATACATTACATACTACAGTAATCTGGTCAGGAAGTATCTAGACTGTGGTCAATAATTTTAGCTGTCCTATGTGCAGAGAGGGGGTGGATACAGGATATGTATAGTAAGTAAAAGTGGCAGGCAGCCGCATGTGAGTGAATGTGAAGTTAGCAGGAGAGGACAGAAATGGAGATACATCCAAGACATGTGGATTGAGGAGCTTGAATAATTACAATGTTCCTCACAGGAACTATTAAAGGCAATATATAGTTTTCTCCATTTAAATAGTATTGGTAGTTAGTCACATTTAACTGGACTTGTTCAATAATGTTGAAGGATGTTTGGCAACTCATCCAAGTAGTCCTTGTAGCTATCAGGAACATACTGCAGCATTTATCTCAACATGGGTAACTCAATCACCTTAATCCTTATTCCAGACACCACTGAATGTGTGAAGGCAGATGTTGATTGTCCAAGAACAAGTTTGGGCTTGTGAAAGTAAATATATTTCTGTGTAATTTCATTTACATTTTAGATTCTTTACATATTAAAATATCCATAGTTAGGGAAATGTACGTATGTATGTATGTATGTATATATATATATATATATATATATACACATACATACAGTATATTTTATATACTATGGTGAGGGTAAGGTTTGCGATCAAGAATTATATACCCATGGCCAATTGCTATGCAGTTCATAAACACTTAGATTAGAATCTCAGATTTGATATACACACACACACACACACACACATACACACACTTGAGTGACTCAGTGCAGGGACACCCCCTACCTCTCTCCAATTAATTTCCAAATTATTTAATCTGTCAAGGGAGCCAGTCTCAAAAAGAATTACAGCATATGCCATACAAGGACAAAGTGCACTGGCAAAGAGAAAGTTTAGTTGTATGTTGAATCATATAGACAGGTAGAGATGGATGCTTTCCAGTATAGTTGTTAACACCTTAACAGTACAACCTTTGAAAAGACCACAGAATTGAATGAGCATCTTCGTATCTCAACATAGTGTGTAAATTGTAAGTTTCCTAAAACTGAGGTTTATGGAGAGAACAATATGAAAAGTAATATGATTTGAAGGCAGAAAAGTAGGCTGAAAAGTGGCCCTCTTTTTATTATATCCTTTATATTGTTTATAGGTGTTACCATTATTTGGTCCACCCCAAAAATAATGTAGAAGAGTAGAAACATGACTCAAAGGAGAAGTAAGAAGAAATCCAAGATAACAATGTTATCTTGAAAGTGGGCAAGGCACCACAACCCCCAACCTGTCATTGGGCTTGAGGTGATAAGGTTTGTCATCATTCATGCCTGTAAAAATAAACCAAGCAGTAACTCATGCATTTCACTAATCTGTAGCAATATTGCCCCCTGCAAAGTCTATCTCCAGGTAGGTGGCCCTCACCCCAACATGATGGGAATCATTCACCTCTAGACTCACGCTACATTGACTTAGCAGCAGGCTCCTTGCAGAGAGCTCTGCTTTCATCCACCATATACCAGAAAGGTGAAGCGATCCACTCTGATCACCTTTCACAGGTGATCCACTCTGAGCTCCCCAGTTGACATCACAGGGAGGCGGTCACACAGTGCACACACTTTAGATACCTTAATCGGAAATACTGGTGACACAGGTACTAGGACAAGAAAATGGCAAAGCATATCCCACGCCTCTTTTCTCCTCTCCAGCATCGGCTCTTCACTCCTTTGATATTGAAGGAGCTAACAGTGGGTCACACATTTTTCCCCCCTTTACTCCATAAGGATATTCAGCTTCTTTGGTTCTTGTTTAAGAACATTCTATATTTCTTTCCTTCATCCCACAGCTGAAAAAGTGCAATATGAAGACTTATGAACAGAGTAAGATCAGCAGATAAATATGGACAGATTATCCTGATCACGTAAATTGCTTACTGAAAATCTGCCCATATACTGTTGCCTTTATGTTCATATACACATGAAATTATAACTTTGGGGAGAAAAAAGCAATCATACAAAAAAGGATTGTTTTGGTGATTGCTATAGCCTCCCTTAGAATAAGGTCTGCTTCAGGGGTGTCTGCTCAGTGCACAAACATTAGTGTTCAGCTAAATTGACCACATATATTTATAGAAATATTTTTTCTACCATTCCATGCCTACTATTAGCCTTAGGCTGAAGTCATAAACATGTTTTTACTATATATTTTTGATTTAATTTGCTGGTTTCCATTGATTCTTTTTTTAATTTAATTATTTCAGATTCACTCTCACACTCACTAAACATTTGCAGCTGATAAAATGAGGTAAAAAATAATTTATGTTTTGATGTTGTACCAAAAGAACACCTAGACCCCATAAATACCATTGGAACATATAGGTTTACTGCATTAACTGCATTTTTGCCACACCTATATGTGTAACATAGAGGCACAAATCAACTGTTCAGGTAGAGTTAGTAAATCAGCACCTCTTCCTCAGACAGGACCTCTGCACTGTCACCATCTGGAGAATCTTTGGATCACAGACTTCACCTTAAGCTAAACCCAAAAAAACCAGTTACATTCCCGACACATGCTGGGAATGTAACTATCAAATTGGTTGTGCTCTCAGCCAAACTGTCAAATGGCTGGTGTCATAACTGATCACATGGGCAGCATCATGGCAGTTGAAGATCAAACAGAGGCCAAGATGGTAGCTTCCTTGGCTGAAACAGATAGGGTTTAATTCCACTTTAAAGAATTATCATTTGCATTTAAAAGAGAAGTATGGTCTTAAAAAAACAAATATTTATATTCACCTATGTGGATGCAACATTAAGCTGATGCTGCATCTGTCCCTTGCCAGCTCTGCAGTGAGAACTGAGTGATCAAACACCACTGATCGCTCAGTTCTCCCCTCCACTCCGAGCAGAGAGTCATGGCTGTCAGTCTCTGGCTCTCTTCTCTTCCCCTCCAGCACTCACTGGGGCGCTGAGCTGCGGAGGGGTCGGGAGGAACTGGCTCAGGTTTTGGACGGATCACTGAGAGGCTGAGCCAGGTGCCAGTCCAGGCTCCTGGGTGGATCCTGACCATATAGTCGGGATCTTTTCACAGCCTGGACTGGCTGAGTGAAATCAGCTGTCAGCCGACTTTATTCCAATGCTTCTATACGCCTTCAGTTTCTGTTGTTCACTCATGAAGAAGGGCAAACAAAGATGCTCTACAGGCGCCCAACGTCTTCCTTATCAACCAATGACATCATTGGTTTTTAGGACACCAACAGCTAGAAGGTTGTAATGGTGCACAATAAAAAAACTGTAACTAAAAAGTAGGCTTGATCAACCTTTTGGCTTGTATACAGTGTTTGGGTAATTTTTAGGCATTTTGCCAATGCACCCAGGGTGCTTGGGCACCCTGGTTGAAAAACACTGAAATAGACAAGCCCTGATAGCAAGTTATGCCTACAGCCAAGATTCAAGTGAAATGTCACATTGTGGTTTGTCTTAGCTAAAATAGGAAGAGTGGAATTGTCGCCCACTTTTCAGGTAAAGGGGAAAATCTATTTACAGTCTTTTCCTAAAGTACATTTTTGAGCATTAATATGTGTTATAGCCCTCATGTTGCAACGCCCACCTAGCCAAGTTAGCCTACAGTCTTGGTCATATCTGAGATATATCATCAGTTTGGGGGTGTTTGATATGTAGTTAAATTTTACGCTCTGATTTTCAGTTAGGTCTGTTTCACACTAGTACAATTTCACTTGAGTTGCACAGAATGGAAATCCCATTTTCAATTTTCAATTGTGCTCATTCACATCAATGCAGTGTGTTTTTGGAAAAGGTACATGTTCTACTTTGGTGCTGTTGCAGCACTATTTACATGTACATGCATTTTTAGTATGTTTTTGGCAGAGTTTTGTGTATAAAATTCAGTCATGTTCTATAAAAAAAGCACATAAAGCATGAAAAATGTGTAAAAAATGCACAAAAAATTGCACTGAAAATAGCATCAAGTCACAGCTGCACTAGTGTGAACCTCGCCTTTCAGTACTGATCATTAGGAACTTTTCTGCTCTTCTGCCTATATACTAGTAGCATATATGTTTTATTTGTTTCTGTTATTTCTGAGATGTACATTGTAACAAAAAAATAAAAACACTGCAAAACTTACCATATTATTTAGCACAATCCCATCATTTTCAGCTGTGGTATAAAAGCAGGACACTGAGTGATTGGTAGAACATGACTTGTTTAAATTACCAAGAAACAATAAACTACATTATATTGCCAATAGTATTGGGACACCTGTCTTTACACACACATGAACTTTATTGGCATCCCAGTCTTAGTCCGTAGAGTTCAATATTGAATTGGCCCACCCTTTCCAGCTATATTCTTCTGGGAAGGATGTCCACAATGTTTAGGAGTGTGTCTATGGGAATATTTGACCATTCTTCTAGAAGCGCATTTGTGAGGTCAGACACTTATGTCGGACGAGAAGGCCTGGCTCGCAGTCTCCACTCTAATTCATCCCAAAGGTGTTCTATTGGGTTGAGGTCAAGACTCTGTGCAGGCCAATCAAGTTCCTCCACCCCAAATTCGCTTATCCATGTCTTTATGGACCTTGCTTTGTGCACTGGTGCGCAGTCATGTTGGAACAGGAAGGGACCATCCCCAAGAGTACTCTTTACTGGAACTAAGGGGCGAAGCTCAACCCCTGAAAAACAAGCCCACATCATAAGCCCCCCTCCAACAAACTTTACACTTGGCACAATGCAGTCAGGCAAGTACTGTTCTCTTGGCAACCGCCAAACCCAAGCATGTCCATTGGATTGCCAGACAGAGAAGTGTGATTCATCACTCCAGAGAACACGTCTCCACTGCTCTAGAGTCCATTGGTGGTGTGCTTTACACCACTGCATCCAATGCTTTGCATTACAGTTGGTGATGCAATGCTTGGATGCAACTGCCCGGCCATGGAAACCTATTCCATGAAGCTCTCAACTCACTATTGTTGTACTAATTTGAAGGCCACATGAAGTATGGAAGTCTTTAGCTATTGACTCTGCAGACAGTTGGCACTGTGTGCTTCAGCATGCGCTGACCCCATTCTGTCATTTTTTGTGACTAAGTTGCTGATGATACCACTAACAATTGTCTGTGCTTCTTAGTAGCAAGGAAATTTCATAGATGGACTTATTGCACAGGTGGCAATATATCACAATACCACGCTTGAATTTACTGAGCTCCTGAGAGCAACCCATTCTTTCACAAATGTTTGTAGAAGCAGTCTACATGCCTAGGTGCTTGATTTTATACACCTGTGGCCATGGAGGTGATTGGATCACCTGAATCCAATGATTTGGAGGGATGTCCCAATACTTTTGGTAATATAGTGTATGTAGGTTTTATCTTATAATCTATAAACCAACAAAGAGGACTTAAGTAAAATGGTATGAAAAGTATATGGCTGGCAGAGCGATTCCTGGAAGCTTTGGACATGGACGTTCAATGTATTTTTTTGTACAGATCAGGTGTAAGCAAGCCCTGTGGCGTTAGAGACTTTCTGCTGGCCTGGATAACATCAATACACAATGATATTTAGCTGCAGTACTGTCCTTGCAGCCCCAACTTACTTCACAGCATTAAGATCACTCACAATCTTTCCACATGGCTGGATGCTGTTGTCCGAGAGACAGAAATTGAGTTCACAGGTGAAATAAATAGATATTAAAGTTGTTGTTTTGATCTGACACAAATACATTTAATGGGTCCCTCAAACATGACCTTGCTGTCAAGCTCAGAGCAGCTCACCCAACTTATCAACAACATAGGTTCCTTTGCACAGTGTGAAATACCTTATTTTACGTTGTAAGATGTGAATGGCTAAATGGTAGCTTGGGCTATTGTTTTTTTTTATTTCGATGTATATTTTGCTTTGTTACATTTCTTTTTTTTTTTCTAACATCAGGATTTTCTGTACGTATTTTTTTACTCTCTTTTTTTTTTAATTAGCTGATTCACTAACGCTGAGCTAAATTCAAATTCAGCACTCGGGGAACATCATTACTATAGATCAAAAGGAGGCATTAATGATGCAGAAAGGTGCAGCAGTTTGGCAAAATTAAATAATTTACATGGCTGTGTATGGAGGGTCCCTAAAGGGTTTATTCCAGGCTTTCTTTAAAATTCCTACTACCCCCCATTCCCCCCTCCCCTTACACATCTCTGTGCAGGCCCTGTCTGAATATTTCACTGCTGCTTATAAAACCCAGCACCCTGCTGCTCACTCTCTGATCCCGCTCCTCTGGGTAAGCATCTCCCCACGGTATCACTCCTCTACACTCACTAGTTTTACATTTTGGGGCTACATATTTCAGTCAAAGGTTAATCATTTTATCTAAACATTCTCTATTGATTAATCTCTGGTCCAAAGTGTCCTCCAGACATATTTTTGCCATGTTTAGTACCTTTTTTCTCCAAAGTCCTTATATAAAAGCTATGTAATGTCTAGTAATAAATAGTACATACATATGAGACAGTTAGCCATACTGGCGATACTCCAACCACGTTTTTTCAAACGTCATGTTCACGGATTCACCTAAAGAAATGGCAATGATCCTGAGTCAGCTGAAAGGACTTTTGTTACTGCTCAGTGCTAAGCAGACATTTAGGAAATAGTTTGTAATTTTTTAAATATTTTTTTCATGCTGCCTTAATCCAACATGTATAAAAGGTGTACTGGTGCATTGTAATAAGAAAAATTAAACCAAAATACTGTTCACAAAGTGTTAATCCACAAACAAATGAGGAGCACTCCCAGGACCTAACTAAGATGAACAGCTAAATATTTATTGTGGACCACATATTTGGTGGCGTACAGCCCAATTTCCTCAAGGTCACCTTTAAATACACAGTTATATGTAAATATAAATCTTTTATTCATATTTTTGGGAAGTAGTTGGTCAGAAGACGGTTTTCTCTTTCTGCATGTTTTCTGTTAATCTGAACAGTAAAATCTGCAAAAGAAAGACACAAATAAAGGAGAAGCCCCCTGATGGTTAAACGGCTTCAGCCCTGGCACACATCCAAAAACAAGTAAACTCGCCAGGCAAAAGTGCTTAGCAGGAGGCCTTTGCAGGGCTGAGTCCAGCAGGTGACACAGCGTAACGTGGCAGAATGACAGTATACGGATGTGCGCACAGGAGGGGTTAATTTCTGCTAAATGAGCGATACCAGGAGCCTTCTCCTTACCCCACAGGGAATCTTCATTTGTCAGACTCAAGAGTAGGAAACAAAATCAGCAGTTCTAACAGGAGCCAAGCTTGGAGGAGCATAGGGGAGAGGGTGAGGAAGAAATTGGAAGAATCAGGTGCTTGTCTGTGTCCTCTTTACATGAGAGCTGAGAAAGAGATGCTCAGGTTGTCAGATGGAGCTTGCAGTAACGAATGCCCCTAATGAAGCACCCAATTAACTGGGATCGGAGCCTTAATAGTAGCTGACGGAGCTGAAAGCTCTGAGTAGTCAATTGTCAAGTTCAACATCCCTTTGGAGTGAAATGTGGTGAAGCTCCATTCATCTCTGTCAGGAAAGCAAAGGCCAAAATATTAACCCTCCCAACACCTTAGTAACTGCAGATCAGTTCCACCTGCAGATGACACAACAAGGTGAGAACACCACTCTGCTTACATTTTAAATAGAATCCTAATCCTCACTGACCCTTTCTGGCATGGAGAACCGCAAAAGATTTGACAATACAGCAAGTCTCTAGAGGTTGATAGTGGAATCAGTGGTGGTAAGCAGGCATTTTTTGGAATGCCATTCACTAACTACTAGAGTCAAACAAAAATGTTCATTCAAATATTACAAATAACAACATTAGCAACAATAAAAATTCTTAACAGGTTCTTTATAGGTCTGAATGAAGTATATGGGCTTAAATCTGTAATTTCTAGTAGCTGCTTAGTGTGCCACATGCAGTCCTTTACTTCCCACTTCAAACATTGCAATATCACAAATTGTTTTTGAAATTTAAAACATATCCAAGGAACACCTAGCTTTCTTTATACTTTTCAGTTTTAATGTGTGTTTGTAATTAATATACAAAATGATACATAAGAGGAAAAGAAAAAAGTGTGAATCATGCTTTTCTTTAGGATGCTTAGTAATGTGGCATTTCTATAACAGCACTAATTCCAAAAAGAACATGTTGTAATTATGAGTACCTTCATTAAGAAAGGACTTGATTTTGAATATTAGAACATTTTTTTTATGAAACTGAAATAAGAAAATATCTTGTCATCTTAATCACAATATGCTAATATGTAATCACTCTTGGGGAGGCCTTTACTCAGTATGTTACATATTTGATTTGAATACTATCATTATTTAAAGTCATTTTGATCCAGGATTAAGGCCATTGATAAATTTAAGATGGTGCCCAAAAGACCTGTGTCCGATTCCTTGAACAAATAATCTTTTGTATGATTGATCATTCCCAAAGCGGTAATGCTTTTCTTTATTGAAAAATTGTACCAAAATGTGTGAGTAACAGGGCTAGATAATATTGCTCTGATTCTTTCAGGAAGAGGGAATGTACACAGTTGGTCTGTCATTTTTGGATGCAAAGTTTGTTAGACTGACAGATAGCAATAGAAAAAGTCCAGTTCTTCAGATTGGTTTTTCTGGAGACCATTGTCTGAGAAAGATCTTTCATGCTAATTAGGTTTCTTAGATGAATTATCATTTGATTTTAAATCTCATGTTTGTTAAGTTTAACATCCTACATTTGAAGTTCTCATCGTGGCAAGAGTTCCAATTAGTATATTTATCAATTAATATATTTAATTTTTTATATATATATATATATATATACACCAACGTGTGTGTGTGTGTATATATATATATATATATAATTATTATTTTTTGGTTGCATTGCTATAGAGTGCTCACACGTGGGTTACTGTTTTATCCATAGGCTACTGGTTTTAAAATACAAAAGCTGAGGCATATTATTTAATATTATGGTATATAATATAATACTCCAATGCTAAATTGCCATCATTGAAAAAAATCAACTAAAAGTATAATTTATGCCAGAAAAGCAAACTTATTTTCTTCAAATAATCCCAGTAGGTTGATGGAAATTTCTTATAAATTTTATTCACACAATTTGTTCTTCATTGCCAAAACTGGTACTAAGGTTACACCCTTTTTCTTAATGCAGTAATGCAATATATGTTGCATTGTTTATTACTTATCAAACACAAGACATTACACAATAAACACAGTAATAAATCAACAAACGCACAACTTAAGTTTTATTGTTGCAATGTGCGTATTTACATAGATATATGTATTAAAGGGGACCAGCCAGCGCACTAATGAAATGGTTGTATCTTAAGCAAACAAATAATAAGAGTTGTTTTCAAAAACGGTATAAATGTCCCATGGAAGTGTTCTAGTTACATTTCAGATGTTCTCTGCTTGGTTTTAATTTTAATAATGTTATTAGCTTCAAAAAGCAAAATTATTGGATGGTAAATGCAGGTTGCAATCCTTATTGTTTCATTATTCTGGCACTCTGTCAGATTGTCCACACAGAGCAATGTGAGAACATTCATGGTTGCATCCTTTCCACTGGCTATTGTTTTTCACATCTTTCTATTTCATAGTAAAGTGACCGGTCTTTCCAAGACTCCGTTTATTGCGGTTATAATCTTTCTTCCAGTACCTGCTGCGTGCACAGCTGCCAGACTGTGTTCTCTTTCAAAATCCACCTGTTTAATCTGGTTCTCCAGAACACGCTGCTTTCTATTCATGTGGTGTCCAGTATTTTGGATGTTTGACTTAAATTACAGTATTGCTACGCTAATATCTGACTGTTTATACCACATGTAGGACATCTGTACTTTAAACCAAGGACTGACAATGGCATAATTTCAGATAAACTATCAAAAAAGTTATACCTCTCCATATACCTTGCGTTAAAGATTTTTACTATAAAAATGCAAAAAATGTTAATAGAAATGTTTCTTTTTTTTAACGTATCATATGTAACATTTTTTTTTATCATATTGTAGGTTGTGCCAGTCAGTGTTGGCAAAGAAAATACTGTAATTCTTACTTTGGAGTCATTTTAACTTTGTAGGAGGCCGCCAGCATAATATAGGAAGGAAGGAAGTTTCTGGAAAAGTGTTTGAGAATTCTTTTAGTGGATATTGAATGCATATAGTAAAATAGTATTATATAGATTAAATGCTATTTAACTTTAAGCTTTCATTTCTAAAATACAGATTTTCCCATTTGTTACCTGTGGATCATATATATGAACCATGCATCAATAACCAAGAATATATATATATATAAAAATTCATACTGTATATATTATCAGTATTATATATATATATATATATATATATATATATATATATATAAATTCATACTGTATATATTATCAGTATTATTATTATTATTATACAAGATTTATATAGCACCAACAGTTTGCACAGCGCTTTACAACACTAGGGCAGACAGTACAGTTACAATACAGTTCAATACAGGAGGAATCCGAGGTCCCTACTAGCTTACACTCTAAAATATATATATTATATATTACACACACACGTACATATACAGATAAAATGGTTGGTGATTCTGCATTTATTTTCCACATCTTGATTGATGGACCTTTTGACTATGTAGTTTAATGGGTTACAAACCCCTTACTCATAAATAAGTATAGGGTGCACTATATGCACGTTAGGCAGGTCATACATAGGACCTCTTTATTTTTTTAAATCATTAAAAGATTTTATCGTTGAGTGATGATTTAATAACTTGAATAATGGCAAGCGAATGAATGATAATAAATTACATATTGCGCTCATTTAATGTGATTTGTATGATTTTAGATGAATGGTTACTGTTTTCACTGGTACTTTCAACAGACACAAATCTATTTAAGGCTGTTACTGACCTGTACAACTGCCTGAATTTCCATTGTGTTGGAAAGTTATTTTGACCAATAACCCCCATTTCTCTTACCTTGTTCCTAAAACGCCATCCATTGGTATTCGTGTTCATCAAATATTCATGTAAGTGTTTGAAAAATTGCTCCATGTATGGTCAACCTTTATGTGGGACTGTTACTTATAAATAAACAAGGAATTTATAAACAGCATATATTAGAACTGGCAGTATATATATACATATATATATAATGGATATGGAATGTTCACATTTCTATAATTCAACGTTATAATAAAACGCTAATGTTTTTGGGGTTTTTTTTTGACAAATAGTCTTCCTGTTTGTAATTTCCATCAACTTTCCAATTAACCCAGCTTCACTTACACCCTCTGATTTTTGTACTAAGCATCCAGTGTGCAATAAAATATACTTAAAACCTCAATCATATAATACACCTCTATTTTTATATTTTTGTATCACTTCGAATATGATTTTTTAATTGTTATATAAACTTATATTTATATGTATTGAAATAAGTAGTGATCAACCGGGACAGACTTGTCTAACTTTGTCCTGCCATCAAATCACTTTGGTCATTTGAAAATCAATAAACATTAAGCCGATTATAAAATAAACAATTTTTGTGGAGCAGAAAAGAATTCCTTGTCATAAGTGGGCCACAAAAGGGAACAAATTGAAAACAAACAGGTGGAGGGAAGGCAAATAATATTTAAATTGCTACACAAGTGAAATTATGGCCATGTTGTGTTGGGAGTGGGCGGCGGGTGTAAAATTGCTAAATGGCGTGGTATTTCTGAACCTGTGACAGAGATGTTCTCCAAAGTGCTCTGTAATTACACCTTGTCTTGTGGACAATGGTACTGGCTGATTAGATCCAGCTCTGGGAGTGCTACCTTCAGCAGGGCCTCACTGAGATAAATAGCATGTTACTAGAAGCAACTAAGCATGCTGTTGATGAATATTTGTGTTTGAGTGTGAAGGACGCCACTCTGAGTCCTCAAAAACACAAAGTAAGACCTTAAATGTACAATTATGCATATTTTCTGAAATACTGAAAATGAAAACACAGATTTTAGAACATGTTCTGCATACGGCAACTTGAAAAGAAAATGGAAAGGACTGTACACAGCAAAGCATATTTAAACCCAATAATAAAAATGTTATATGTCCTTACCAGTCCTTAGATGTGGTGACTCCATAGTTTCCTTTTTTCCCCCTTTATTTTCAACTGATGACTCTGCCAGTGACACAATTCTTTTCCCAGGGTTACAACTGTACTGTATTTGTGGAGGAGCAGCATTGTCATCCTAGTGCAAGGCTACAGAACACCCCCTGCTCTTTTCTATAAAAAAGACTAGAAGTGTTTTGTAGTCAACAGAAAGAACTGAGAACAGTGTAACTGAGAATAGTACAGTACAGACAGAGAGCACAGGAAGTGTTCTGTTTTTTTGACAATTATCGAACTGATAAACTCTTTCAATGGTATACTTACCAGGCGGAACAGAGCGAAGTTGAAATGTTGGGGTTTACTTACACTTTAAACAGTTTACGGGAGGTATCAGAAACAGAAAGTTGTACATCACATTGTCAATTTCATATAACGCTTTGAAATCCATCACAACTAAATATCAATAATTTTCTATTGTTCTGACTGCTTAAGAATGATAAAAGGTGATATCTGATTGGCTGCTATGTGTTTCTGCATTTTGCACATCAATGGTGCTCTTTGTACTGTCGTCTTATATATACCCTCATGTCTACATACTCCTATTGTAACCTGCTTATTCAGGATTTTGGGCAGAAGAGATATTTTGCTCCCCTTAAGCCTAATCTGGGCATGGTGCCAGGTTTACCAATTTAAAAGGAAAAGTGTTGGCAGCCATAATATTCTTCTGACTGCTCTATCTGTCTTTTCCTTGGTCTGCAAGTACCTGTAATCTGCATTTCCACTATGATCTGTGTATTTAAAATCACAAGGGACTCTTTCCTTCTCATCTGGACTCCTATTAAGCAGATACTGCAATTTAACAATGATGTCTCAGCAGAGGTGAATAAAAAGGCTTGAGTGATTTATGTTGTGAGGATAACTCTAAAAATACAATTGAGAAGCTATAGCTCGAACTGTAATAAAATGTGTCTTTTTATGGGGCTATCCTTTTATAGAAATTCATACAATTTTCTTCCATTTCACAAACCTGCACTCAATGTCAGATCTTGTAACTAGTGAGGCAGCTGTCATTTAAATCCTCTATTTCCTTGCATGTGCTTCATCTAGGGGTTCCCTAACCCGGCATGTCTTGCGCTGGTCACATTCCATTTCCTTCAGTCTCACAGTACTATTTACATTATTGATCATTAATTTCCAAGAGCAGATCCCAAGAGGTTTGGGAAAATACCCCCCTAGGGTGCCCAACCCTGTCATCCAGAGGCCAAGTGTGTGTTGCACTTGGTCCTAAACAAATTACAAGGTGTCTGCCATCATGGTTATATATCTTCACACCAAGAGCTGACAGCTTTAATGAAGCGAGGGACAGACATCAAATCCCACACAAAATATTTCTTTAGCATGTGTAAAAGAGGCAGATGCTGGCTCTATCACTAAAGTCATCTGTAGAGGAGCTGAGGGGCTTTGGCGGTGTAATTTGTGATGACGTTTAATCAATAGTTCATACTGTACTTTATTGCAAAGTCCTGGGGGCTCTATTTATTTTGTGAGCCATCCAAAACCAATACTGCTCAATTAAACTTGTATGGTGCTGCCTCACACCCCGCATTTTCAGTTGAGTCTTTTCCTGTGCTGTGGCTTTGATTGAGGTGTATGAACCATTCACTCTTCCAAAATTGATGCCGGGTTAACTCTTTTCCTACAGCACTGAACCGCTAAGCCTACAAGTAAGAAAATACAGCCAGGAAGGACAATATTGTTGACTACAATCAGTAAAAGAGAGCCCTTCTGTTCTCCAGCATTATGTAAAGCTTAAGATTTCTTGTGTGATAGCATGCTGATGTACACCAGTCTGTATTTTTCTAAAAGGAACATCCTTTGTTGGTCTGCCCTATTCCTTCTGTTTAACAACAGCCTGACTGTGTATGGCATGTCTGTGATGAAAACAATACATGCACAGGGAGAATCCTATCAGTAATCCATCCAAAGGGACATCAGTATCACATTCCTCTAGAGATGAATGGAGTGGTAGAATGAACAAGAGATCTCACAGATAGAGAGTTCTGTTGGAGCTGAGAGTGCTGTAGATGTGTATTATCCATTCAACTGGGGGGGAAAAAAATCACAGACTGGCAGCTAAATGGTCCTCAACAAAAGGCCATGGAAATTTCATCTTTCAGCTTTTTTATGTGTTCATCTTCTGTTTTATATGAAGATGAAATGAAAAAGAGGGCAAAGGTGAGCTGTTTTGGATGCACACTGTGAAAACACTTCTGTTCTGGCCAGATTCACATAAACTTCAGATCACTAGGAAATAAGAACGGACCTGCCTGGTCTGTGCATTTTTTGTGTGCCTACTGTGAATGAACAGCGTAGCGTGACTGTGGCTTTATTATGGTCATCTGTGTGATTTGACTTCGAGCAGGAACATGCAGTTGTACAAAATCCCTGTCTGGGGACAGAATTTTAACAGCCTGTACCCTGTCTATATTTATGCTTTCTCTCCCGTTCCCCTTTGTCACCTCCTTCATTTTGTGTATCATCCATGCTTAATAATGAAAGCTTAAGCCAGACATCATTGTATGACATGATAAACACCCATTAGCATTAATCAATAAATAAGCACCCTCATATGTGGATTTTGGAGTAAATATGTCGGGGTAAATATACTGCACAACCACCCGTTTTATCTACTTTCATCTGGTTCCCAATGTGTACAATTTATAATATCTAATAAAGGGTAATTTAACAAATTTGTTAGTCTGCAAGGAGCTCTGAGTTTTTGATTTAAATGCAAATTATTTCTAATCCTTACTCCTTGCCTAGACTTTAATATGAAGAGGAGTTTTGAAAAGTGCCCCGGTAAATTGTTCTCTTGTATTAATTTTACATTTTAAAAGTTACCTTGCCAGGGGCACGGTTGGAGCTACTTGATTGTGAGGATAAAAAAGAACTGCCCTTAATTAGTGTTTTTCCCTGTGTGATCAGAGAGCTGATGAGGGTAATAATGAGATGGGAGGTTCATTTCCAATATTGCCAAGCTGAATGTAGCTCCCTTCCTGATATGGAGCCTGTCTAGGTGCCTGTGCCCCTCTGCCATGTGCACTCTTTCATGACCGTGATCCATAGCTCAAGCAATCTTCCCTGCATAGTCTGCTACATAACACAAGACATAGCCATGATTGTTACTATGCATTGTTACTCAAGTTGCAGACTTATTGACATAAGTGTAATCAGGGGTATATTTTGCTGAAAGAATTCTTTAAGCTTTTAAGTAGACACTTTGTATGATGCCTTATACCCTATGGTGTATGTAATGGACATTGTCCAAATATTTAAGACCACAGAGCAAATGGAATAACCCTAATTTAAAATACCATTTTATATGCATGAGACAGATTGTTTTTATCTGTGATTTTATAGGGCTTGGTTGCATAACGCTGTAGTAGTTACTATTATTAATACTAATATTTTATGTTGAACAGACGAAAATATATTTGTGTGTATATCATGCCTCTTTGTATATAGTGTATGCTTTCAAATGCCATTTTCACATTAAAATGATAATGATTTATTCAAGAACACTAAATAAATATGATCAAATTTTATTTAATTGCGTATTTTCAAAAGCAGAGAGCCAGATTCCAAAGGGAGCAGATATGTAGCAATTTTATGGGCACCAATTTTAAATGTATGTATTCCAGCTTTGAAGCAATTTAGTATTTTGCATTTCTACTCCTTAGAAGTATTCTTACTGTCAGCTCTCTGGTACATTGTGCCTTTAAATGCTGCATCTGCTTTCATTCACCCGGTGTCTCCCTATCTCTATTAAATGCTGGAGTATCTGCTCACACTATCAGGCTGCATTTCCAGGGGCCATCAATATGATCCTACCCATCCTGCTGAATTGCCACTTACAGGCCCAGTGGGACTCTCTTTGTTAGCTGGAGCAATCTCCATTTAAATAGAGATCAGATGGATGAATTCTTCACATGGAAGAGAGACAAGTAACTTTTTGGCATAAATGTTTTTTTCAGAGAGGTGATAATTCACAGCTCTGTAGCATCCTTAGGTACAGACAGTGGTCTGCAGCGTGGCCAGGTATAACAAATATGGGAGGAGCAGAAAGTGTCTTGTTAAAAATGTATCTTAAATCTATCTATTTACCATTCTGGTGGTCTTTATTACGGTATTAAAATATGGGTTGTATAGTACTTGATTTAGGAGCTAGAGCTTGTGTGATATTTCAGAAGCATATGGCCATATGTTTAAGTTGTAGCTAACACAGTAATAATAATTTCCAAAAATGGTTTTAAACCTCTGGAATTTTGTAGTGAAAAGTACAAACAACTTATAGTTTGGATGGCCAGTTGCCATTATAGCTTGGATGCCTATAAGTGATCATGGCTGGGCAACTCTGAGAAACACAGCTGCTCAGCGGTATTGCTGTTCTCCCTAAAATGACATCCCTGACCTATTCTACAATGCAGTGTATAGTGTATATGTGGTAAAATGAACATGGCCCTATGTATGCAGAGAAAGTAGTATTCGCTGACTGCAGAAAATTTTCGTGATGAGTGTGGCAATAGTTATTCTTACTAATCAGAGAACCCATGCACAAACTGAAATTTGATATTTAATATGCTTTTTTTTTTGGCTGAGTATGACTATGATATACATACTGTCAGGACTCACCTGCTTTGTTTGCATCAACCTTGAAGAGATCTTCCCCTTTGCATTCGGAAATTTGAACTCTATCTGGGTACACTGCTTTCTTGAATCCCTCTGCACAGGTTTCCCCTGGTGCACTTCCTGGGCCTTGCTTCTCTTTAGTTTCTCTTGCTGGATATTCTCGCAATGCAGAGGCTTCTCCAGAGTGCACAAACCTGCTGGGGATGGTCCAGAAAATCCATATGGAGTTCTTGTTGTTGGGAGTTTTCTTTAATTTAAAGTAAGCTTGCTCCACTCTCAAAATGTGTGTTTGGTACCAGGGTGCAGTTCTTTGCTGTTTCTCAGGCTGGCTTTTGTTTCTGACCTTGCTTGTCCTGATCCTGCTTTGATCCCTGGTTGCACATTCCCTGTTTGAAATGAGGCATGGTTTTGGTTACCTGTGGCAACAACTTCTAGCAAAACTCCACACTTATGCTTTTCAAATCAACTGGTTGGTTACTATCCTGCTAGCTGATTGCCTAAATCTCCAAGTCCATTGTCTCTGTCTTGTCCAGTCGCTGGACTGCTAAACCACCTGCAAGCTATCGTTTGCCCCTGTGGGGCTATTGGCTTCCTGCCCAGGAGCTATAATCCACAGCATAAATTCCTGGGAGGATCCAGAGTACTAGTGCGCACTGAGAGAAAAATGTAAAATTGTAATTACACCAGATAATTGAGCAAAATCATGTTTATAATCATTTCTTTAAAATATTCATAGTTGAAACAAGGAATTTATTTAAAACATAATGTTTCTGCTGAAACTAGAGCCTTTATCGAATATAATAGCATCACCTGCACTTAGACCACGGATTTCCATCCTCTATGTAGAGATTCATGAATACCTGCTTTTGTGGGATTGTGGGACACTGTGAAATGGGAATCTGGGTCCACGGCCTCTAGGGTTGTGAAGACAGTTACCATCAAGCTCTGTGTCTTTATGAAAGACCTTCTGGTGTTCTAGAAGTTCATGAATTATTCCCCTGACTTTGTTGCTGAAGTGTCAGTGACCCAGCCACTGACTTCACAGAGGGGGTTCTGCCAGTGTTTTGTCTTGAGTTGTTTAAAAGGAGACTGACAGCTGACAAGCGTTCCCGTAGAGCTCCTCGCACTTGTCTCCCCTTGCAAACATATTACAACAGGCGTACCATTTATGCCTGTCAATCTAGTCCGAATATATGAGGGGGATGGAGTGCACAGATTTGGGAGATTCAATGCAGTTAATTCTTTTGTGTTTATATTTGCGTATCAATTAGACCAGCCCATCCATCAAGATGGCAGTACACACTAGTTTTAGTATGCAAAATCCCTTCTCTTTTTCTATTTGCACGTTAAGGAATTCACACATAACCTGTGTTGATAATTTATGCTCCGTGTCCAGAGAGTAGCCAAGTACCAAAAGCACCAAAGAAAAACACAAGAATCTTTAATAGAATGAATGGGAATGTTGATGCTGGGTTTGCCGTTACTCTGCTAAAAACTCAATCATGACTCTTCAGTCTAGCAAGTTTGCTATCGGACTAGTGTTAAGGTCTTGGTGCTTTTGCAAATGACTATGGCAGCTAATCAGCAGCCATATTTTATTGGAGGAGGTGTGATTTAATATACATGCATGTCTGTGTGTGTGTATGGGGGGAGCATTGTTCATAATAGTATTTTGAAGCCGACACAATAACCATTAATAGTTCACTAACCCTCATCTAAAATATGGGAAGACTGCAGTCCTCAAGGTACGAGTCGGACAGTGCACTGCTATAATTGTAAATGCTGTAAGTACAAGAAAGCATGCTGGACATCTTAGTGCTCCTTTAGATTTTTGTTGCTTAGGTATGTGTATTTTCTCATGTTTTAGGGGCATTAGTAAGCATAGGAACATGGGAGCTGCCATTGCTAACTTTTTTTTTAAGTTCTGGAGATGCCATCCTTATCTTTCCATCACTGCATACTGATTTACTGATCTAAAAGCATGTAAATACAGCATGAGAAGTCCTGGAAACTAATATGACCAGGTTATTTTCAGGATGGCAAAACACCAGGCAATGAAGAAAGGATAAGGACGACATGCTTGGTGCATTCACCTTCTGTGACAGTTTCCTATTATAACCTTTGATTCCTATTTGATTTTACATGTGACATCAATATTTTTACACGTAAAACACAATTGCAACACCTTGCTATATTTAGTAGTCAAATAGTAGTTATATAATGTGTGATGGCCATGTAGATGCAGACAGAGTGTGATTAGAATTGATTTTGCTGTAGTACATGAGAATCACATTTCTAGTTTGTAGCATGGAATGTACTAACAGCCCAAACTGATGAATCTGTGATCACAGTTAGGAACAGAAAATAATAGACGTTTTATTTGCCCTAAGAGTAAACATTTTTGTTATGCACATACATTACATTAAATATTCATCAATGGTAACATCTCTGATTCACTGTCCTTCTCGAAACATTTCTGGCCTGCAAAAGCTTGCCAGTAGAAAACACTGGCGCTGTATGTTCTAAGGGAGTCTATTGTAATCAAATAATAATTTTATATACAAGCAAGGTGAAATAGTTTTGAAAAGCAGATGTTTCACGGAAATCTGTTTGTATCTGTAACTGTTGCTGTACATTTGATTTCTGCTTTAATAAATAATTATGAATTTAATTTTGTTTGACAGCACCTATTAAATACATATAATATTTTTAAAATCCATTTTCCAGTCACTTAAAAAATTATATATATATACTGATATATATATATATATATATATATATATATATATATATGCAGTATCTCCCAGAAGTGAGTACACCCCTCACATTTTTGTAAATATTTTATTATTTCTTTTCATGTGTCAACACTGAATAAATTACACTTTGCTACAATGTTACAGCTTAAACAGTGGAAATTTGCTGTCCTCTCAAAATAACTCAACACACAGCCATTAATGTCTAAACCACTGGCAACAAAAGTGAGTACACCCCTAAGTGAACATGTCCAAATTGGGCCCAATTAGCCATTTTCCCTCCCTGGTGTCATGTCATGTTAGTGTTACAAGGCCTCAGGTATGAATGGGGAGCAGATGTGTTAAATTTGGTGTTAACGCTCTCACTCTCTCATACTGGTCACTGGAAGTTCAACATGGGACCTCATGGCAAAAAACTATGAGGATCTGAAAAAAAGAATTGTTGCTCTACATAAAGATGGCCTAAGCTATAAGAAGATTGCCAAGACCCTGAAACTGAGCTGCAGCATGGTGGCCAAGACCATACAACAGTTTAAGAGGACAGGTTCCACTCAGAACAGGCCTCGCTATGGTTGACCAAAGACGTTGAGTGCAAGTGCTCAGCATCATATCTAGAGGTTGTCTTTGGGATATAGATGTATGAGTGCTGCCAGCAATGCTGCAGAGGTTGAAGGGGTGGGTGGTGAGCCAGTAAGTGCTCAGACCATCAGATTGGTCTGCATGGCTGTCGTCCCAGAAGGAAGCCTCTTGTAAAGATGATGCACAAGAAAGCCCACAAACAGTTTGCTGAAGATAAGCAGACTAAGGACATGGATTACTGGAACCATGTCCTGTGGTCTGATGAGACCAAGATAAACTTATTTGGTTCAGGTGGTGTCAAGCGTGTGTGGCGGCAACCAGGTGAGTACAAAGACAAGTGTGTCTTGCCTACAGTCAAGCATGGTGGTGGGAGTGTCATGGTCTGGTGCTTCATGAGTGCTGCTGGCATTGGGGAGCTACAGTTCATTGAGGGAACCATGAATGCCAACATGTACTGTGACATAGAGAAGCAGAACATGATCCCTTCTCTTCGGAGACTGGGCTGCAGGGCAGTATTCCAACATGATAACGACCCCAAACACACCTCCAAGATGACCACTGCCTTGCTAAAGAAGCTGAGGGTAAAGGTGATGGACTGGCCAAGCATGTCTGTGGGGCATCCTCAAATGGAAGGTGGAGGAGCACAAGGTCTCTAACATCCACCATCTCCGTGATGTCATCATGGAGGAATGAAAGAGGACACCAGTGGCAACCTGTGAAGCTCTGGTGAATTCCATCCCCAAGAGGGTTAAGGCAGTGCTGGAAAATAACGGTGGCCACACAAAATATTGACACTTTGGGCCCAACTTGGCAATTTTCACTTAGGGGTGTACTTACTTTTGTTGCCAGCGGTTTAGACATTAATGGCTGTGTGTTGAGTTATTTTGAGGGGACAGCAAGTTTACACAGTTATACAAGCTTTATACTCACTACTTTATATTGTAGCAAAGTGTAATTTCTTCAAGGTTGGCACATGAAAAGGTATAATAAAATATTTACAAAAATGTGAGGGGTGTACTCATTTCCGTGAGATACTGTGTAGTATGTATATATATATATATATATTTATATATATATAAATAAAATACAGGATCTATATAGCGCCAACAGTTTGCTCAGCGATTTACAATATAAAGGGAGACAATACAGCAACGGTACAGTTCAATACAAGAGGGTTAGGAGGGCCCTGCTCCTTGGAGCTTACAATCATATATATATATATATATATATATATATATATATATATCATAGATATATATATATATATATATTAATATATATATATTTTTTTACAGATTCTACTTTTCTGAAACAGTCAATCTAGTGAAAATCTATGTACTAGAATTCTACCTAGCATTGCAAGTAGAGACTTAATTTAAGGGCGCTTACTGCATATTGATGATTTGTGCCTGCAAATTTTGGTGATTTTACTCGTAAAGCATATCTTTTTTGGAGCAGATTGTATTAATGCCCAATACATAAATTAAGACCAGATTACACTTCATTTTTGTTCGTTTCCCTACATTTCTTCATTGCAGCAATTTTGGACCCAAAGTGGAACTGCAAGCAAAACCTAACTACACAGTTAAAATACATATATGCTTAGTGTATTGCCTGCTAAAGGATTTGTAAGGGCCAGTTCACACCAAGCTGTTCTGTTGTATGTGTGTTATGTCGCAGGTCAGCATTCACCGTAATGGATTAAAAATTGAACCTTCTACATTTTTGCTAGAGCAGCGTAACAGGAAAGATGTAGTGCAGTGTTCTTTGCAGTATTGCAGAGCTGGGTAAACCAAAAACCTTACTGATCATAATTACAAATTCTTTGGCAAGTAATTAATGCAGAATTCCGGGCTTGAACTAACTAAACTTAAAATTGCTCCCACCCCCTTTCTAACACCTTACTAACCCCCCTGTTGAAAAAAGATGCATACAGTACACTTGCCTATTTTCAGGTTGCTCTGATCTGGTTATGTGATCTCCCTAGCAGTTGGTTTTAGGGGAGAGAAGGGACAGCTGACCATGGATGGCCCTTAGTAAGCTTATGGATGTCACCATTCATTGTTTGCACCTCTCCCTTGAAGCCGACCATTGGGGATATCACGTGACCAGAGCAGAGCACTCTGAGAATAGGTAAGTGTATGCATCTTCCTTCTACAGGTTAGCTAGTATAGATCAGGGGTGGGCAACCTGCGGCTCTCCTGCTGTTGCAGAACTACAAGTTCCCTCATGCCTCTGCAAACCATAGCTGTAACTGTCAGTTTTGCAATGTCTCATGGGACCTGTAGAGTCATGCTTGTGACTTCCGATCTTTGCAGTGCCTCATGGGAAATGTAGTTCCACAACAACTGGAGAGCTGCAGGTTGCCCACCCCTGGTATAGATGTTAGAAGGGTGTGGGAGCATGTATAAATTTAGTTATTTTTAGGCTTGAACTCCACTTTAATTTATTGCAGCTTACTAACTCTTAGATGTGGTTGCTGCATTAGTTTTTTTTTTCTTTAGGCTTGTCTCTCTGTCCCTCCAATCTGGATGGAGGAGCAACAGAGGCACCTTTGGATTAGAGCATTGTCAGTCAGGGGGCTGGGAAGGCTGGGGGGATGGTGTTGGATACACTAGCAGATTTAGATGGACTTGATTAAGAAATTGAAGCCAAACTCCAGCTCACACTATTCACGCACGTACAGCAGAGTTTTATTCCTTTTGGGTTAAAGGTTTTACATAATAATTAAAAATTGATATCATTGTAAGCACCCCTGTCAGTGTTAAAATAGTGTGTCTCAAGCCTCTAACTTCTACATCTGCAGGACAGCTTCTGTTGAAAAACAACAGACTTTCTGGCCAGATCACTAGATGAAAATATAGGAAAGAAAGCCTAAAAAGAAAACTAATGTACATTTAAGGATTGATAAAATGCAATATAATAAAAATGTCCTAATATGTGTTTAATACCACTTTAAGTATGGGCATGTATGGCAAACTCCCACACAGTTTGCTCTTTTATAGTAAGGATCTGACTATCACAACTCTTCTGCCAAAATATGGGCTGATAACTTGATAACGTGATGACATGTTTGATGCATTTATTTTGATTTTCAAGATGGATTAGGATGAGACACTTGACTAGACTAAAAAGTAGGGATGCTCCGATACCAGTTTTTTAAGAGTATTGTTTTTGCTTTCCAATACAAATTACTGATACATATTTTTAGTGTCATGTGACAGTTTTTTTTAGACTATCGAAAAATTATTACCGTTTATTTATAATTATGAAAAGCTGTAACTCAAAATGCATGGTACTGGTGATTTAGTGGTAGCCCAGCACTGTATGAATTTCTATATTTATTTACAAACTAAATATTACATTTAATTATTTTTAAGTTTGTAACTTATTTATTTTGCTATACGTATTTGCTGTGCCTTTGCCCCGGTGATGTAGTGGTAGGCCACAATCAAGAAATCAGTCATTGCCCTTGGATACATTTATTTTTTACACATAATGCCCAGCTCACTTGCCTCTGCCCTGGTGGTGTAGTGGTAAAGCGCTTGCCAGAGCTTCTGCAGTCTAGATGTCACGTCTCATACTGCCGCACCCCCATTGACGTGTGTGACGCCAGACATCCGGAAGCCGTCCTCGTGCGACATCCTCCTGTGTCTCTATCCATAAAGATGGCTGTTATAGTCTGTGGACATGAAGTTATCGGTTTTAGTATTGGAGCATTTTCACGAGTACAAGTACTCGTGCAAATGCTTAGTATTGGCACTAATACCAGTATTTGCATCAGTGCAAAACTAATAAAATGGATTTAATTGATAGGCATCCCACCACTTATCACATCGTTTCAGAAAGAAGGTATGGGGTGAAATGACCTCAAAATCATTGTAGTAATGTTAACCCAATGATTCAGAAACTGGTACATCAATTGATGACAGCATACCACTGAAAAGGCAAGAGCTAGCAGGGTTATCGCATCTACACATCAGCTTTTGAAGGTATGCTTACGGCTCAAGCTTATTATACTGGGCAGTTTCTTGAAGATCCTCCTGAGTTCAGTTTAGTGTACCATATCAATAAAGTTAGGTTTCATGAAAGGCAAATTAAAGTAACTCAAATGCAAGTGAAATTATCTCAGGAGCACATGAAAGAGTACTTGCATTTTACTTACTGAGACTGATATCTCTCTGCATGAGTCCTAACTCTGCTCCTCACAGGTTGGTAATTGGGAGTCTTTCCCTTTTTAATTGAAAATGTGCAATCCTTGTACTTGTGTCCAATACTTGTGTGTTACGCTGTATTGTGGCTTTGAAAGACATTTGGAATGTAGTATTGACAATCTTATTAAACACCCAAGTAAGGACCCTCTCACTTTGCACTAAGCAAAAAGAGAAGATTCAGTACTGAGCACAACACATGATAGTGGATTCAGATAAGTATTCTTGGCATTCATTTTGATATAATTGGGCAATATGTTTGGGGGCCCTGGCCAGAAAAGAACTGTATGCACCCCTCTATAAAGAATAAGTTCACCTTTTGGACAAAAATAATAAATGCAGATTTTTTTGCAGGTAAAAAAATTAGCATTTATTATTTTTGTCCAAAGGAGCCTGGAAAGCATTGCACCAGCGATCAGTAGATCGCTGATGCCATGCAGGTCTCCTGCAGACCTGTCAGAATATCTGCCATACGGGATGTACGGTCAAGCAGATATTCTGACGGGAAGCTTTTCAAGTTCATTGAAAACTACAAGCCCACAGCCGCTAAGGATGCCGAGACCTGTAGGCACTCATTCACAGAATTCTGTGACACTGTCGTGTGGGCGGAGCCCTGCACGCCCATACTGTTTTCAAATCTGACAGATAGTACATGGAAACTTCTCCCCGTATTTGTCAGAGGGAGAGGGAGAGGGAGCGGTGGGCGCGGCTGGAACATGTAACATGTTCCAAAGGTGAACTTATCCTTTAATTCACTGTCTGAACACTTTCTATTTGCTATCTAGCAGCAGGGTTATCACAGGCTCCAGAAGACTAAAGTAGTGTGATGACATCATGACATGAGGCAGCAAAAGGACCAGTTGACAGCAGACCTGGACTGCAGTACTGGAACACCAGTCTCCACTATTGACAGAGGCACTGTGAAGGGGCTCAGATGATGTCATAGTTAAATAAGTAAAAAAAAAAAAAGAAAAGGCTTTGGAGCTTCTTTCTTTTAAAACAAAATGGTGAATGGGTGGGAAGAATGGGGTGGCTTTGGTTTTTACCTGGAGATGAGCATGAAAGTTGCTGTTGAGTCTTCTTCAAGGCTTCTTGTACTGTTGTCTAGTTTCAACTACAACATAGTTTTAACCAAGCATAAAGTTGTTCGGAACCTTTATAGAGTCATGAATGTACAGTTAGACTTTCTAAAAGAAGATGAAGTCATGATGCAAACAGGATAAACTGTACTCCGTATTTTTTCAAGAAATGAAATCCCTTACAGGCTCCTCTGGGGTTTGACAAGTTAATTTAAGCTTTTTCTTGCAGGCAAATACAAAACACACCCACACTACCTGTCCCAAAGGCAGTACACATGTCCCAAGCTCTCAAAATATGTACACACTTCTATTTCCCACCAGAGATAACTGTATTAACTTCTTTCATTGTCTCAGCCTGGCATCTATTCAGAAGAGCCCTGGGCAAAACATTTTTATCCTAAGTATACCAGTCGCTCTACAGTGAAGTCAACAATTGTTTTTGCAGGTAATTAGGGTAGATTTCTCCACTACCTGTCAGAGACTCAAAAAAGAATCGTAGCGACAGGCCTGACATATCTCTGCTAGTGAGGTAGATTTATCCAACTAGAAGTGCAATGGGTAGAAACCTCAAATTAATTGGTGAGGAAACCCTGCTGTGAAAAAACGTCAACATCCTGCTCTGGGATTTAACATGGGGGACATATAAATTTTGTCAACTTCATGTACGGAAAATCTTACAAGATATTTCAATTAATCCCTATAAGAATAGATAGCTGCACACAGGGGAGTAAAAAGCATTTGTGAAGAGATTGATATTGTTCACTTCTCACCTTCACTGAGCAATAAAAAAAAACATACAATTAACCCCTCTCTTTGTACGGGTAGAATCTATGAAATATGTATAGAAAGACATGGGTGCTTCTAATATTCATGTAGCATTAATTCCTCAGGGCTGTCTGTATGCAGAAATGAGCTGGCTTATGACAGTGCACTGCTGAGCTCGCATTTGAGTCTCCATTTACAAGTGAGTAATATCATCTTCTGCTATTCGTAGCGACTTGCGTGGTTTGCATTTTTCAAATTAGAGAAATAGCATGTCTTTTTGTTCCTTGGTAGAAAGCAAAGCTGTTGTTTTCTCATAATATATGACTTTCATTGAAGTAAATGAGCACAATCCAACCAAACAGAACAATAAAAGCTTAATTTCTGTTTTGTACCAAAAATGTATTGTTCATTTTAAGGGATTCCTGGTTAATCATTTATGGCATCACTTCACAAACTAAAGATTAAAAAAAAAAAGAAAGTAAGGTTAAACACTGCTCAATGTTGGCACATATGGTATAGTGTTTTTAGGGCTATCCCCCATATTAATAATTTCTTATGGGCTGTCAAATATTGTAATGTGGATGGTGACCTTTGTTTCCATATATTTTTATAACAACAAACAGAAGGAAAGTTGATGGAAGAGGGAAAGGAGAGTGGGGGCTTTAGACATTCACAAATTGCTTGCTACATATCAGGATAAGAAACCATGGGTTTAAGTTACTTGGTAGGGGAGTAGGGGATGTTCACTTAGCACATAATATGCTAGACAAACATATTCTTTGCTAAATTAAGATAGCGTCAAGTCCTGGGGGGCACTTGAAATTGGGTCGTTATGCAACCACCACAAGCATGTTAAGTGACAGCCACTGAGGAAGTATTTTGACAATGAAACCATAGCCACCAGATATTAGCACATTTTTTTCAAACAGCATATACCAAATAGCTGAATTTCCATAATGGCAAGGCTGTAGTGTGCCTTACCTTTCATTTATAGAGAAATGGTAGGGTAGAGTCCTTCCATTTAGAGCTAAGAACTTTGAATCTTACTGTTAAATTCTTATCAGTTTAGGGATATTAGGCAAATTGATGTAAAACAAAACACTTGGGAAGCTGGGCATTGGCATCATGAACATGTTCCAATGGAAAAAATGTAAAGGATAATTCCACCTTTACTCCTAAAAAGATTAATTTCCAGTACCCTCCACAATCCTCCACTGCCTACTGAATTAAAGTAGTTGTAAAGGCTGAAGGTTTTTTCTATGCTGCTCCCCCTAATACTCACCTAAGCCCCTTGTCGATCCAGCGATGTGCACAAGAGCCTCGGCTACCCTATGTCTCTCTCTCCTCATTATCTTATGGATGCATGGAGTGGGGCTTGGGAGCGAGCATGCACCAGTTCCCCGATAGCAAGCGGCTTTCTATTGGGGGCACTGATGAAGGGGGAGGAGCCAGGAGTGACAGCGGGGACCAGAGAAGAGAAGGATCAGGGCTGCTCTGTGCAAAACCATTGCACAGAGCAGGTAAGTAGACATTTGTTTTTTTTAAAATAGGTGTTAATGTAAAAGGCCTCTCAGAGAAGAATGCCTATATTTCTTTTTGGGCTTGCGTCAATGGCACCAGTTTGACATGAGTTTGAGAAGTTTTGAGATCATAAAGAATCCATTGACAGGTGCATGACTTACAGATGACCTCCTTCTGACTCTCATTTGACATGCTTCAAGTGGGTTTTGCATTCCCACAGTCTTGTGTGGAAAAACGATACCCACTTGAAGTTACCAAAAGCTAGTCAACACAGACCCTAAATCATGTAGATCAGGATATTTCCTATTTTAATGACCATTGAACAACAACTGAACCTCTTTATCATGTGTCCATACTTTGTGCATTGAGTTGCAACTGTCTGCCTCACTGTTTGGCTTGTATGTTGACACACAGTTGTCCCTCATAAAATGCACCCTTAGTGTATTTGAGCAAAGATGAAGACTATGTGACTGGAGCCGTTGTTAGCTTAATTGTTCATCATGTATTCCAGGTTTAAAAAGTATGGGGTTTGTTGTTTTACCCAAATTATACTTACCTAGGTGGATGCAGGATCAGCCAGATGCTGCATCTGTACCCTGACAGCGATCATATGACCACTGATTGCTGAGTTCTCACAGCCGCTCTAAGCAACGAGTGTTTGTCAATCACCGCTGTCTGCTCTGCCCCCCCCCCCCACCCATGCTCACTGGAGTCTGGGCTGTGGAGGGAGCTGCTAGCTAAGGCTCTCAAGAGATTGCTGAGAGGCTGAGCCAGGTGCCGTTCCAGGCTCTGGGGTGGATCCCGACCACCAACGAACTACACTTTGGCTGTACTTCTCCTTTAACCACTTGCCAACTGCGCTACAGCCGAATGATGGTTACAGCACGGTTGTCCAGTCCTGGGAGGGCGTCATATGACGTCATCCCGTGCGCCCCCGGTGGCGCGCACCCGCCGATTACCGTGATCGCTGTGTCCTGCGGACACAGCTGATCACGCGATGTGGTTAAAGGCAAATCACAACAGCCTTTTACCATGTGATCATCTGTGTCCAATGACACAGCAGATCACCGGTAAATGCAGTTGCCGGTTATCAGCTGCAATTTCCTCATGCTGTCACAGTGTGAGGAAAGTACTTGCGATAACCGGAAATTTAGGAGGACGGATTGGCACCTGATGATCAGTGCCCAGTAGTGCCACCCACTAGTGCCACCCACCAGTGTCCAGCAGTGCCTCCCACAAGTGCCCAGCAGTGCCACCCACCTGTGCCCAGCAGTGCCTAGTAGTGCCACCCATCCGTGCCCAGCAGTGCCACCCACCAGTGCCCAGCAGTGCCCCCGTCAGTGCTGTCAGTCAGTGCCACCCATCAGTGCCCCTCAGTGCTGTCCATCCGTGCCGCCTATCAGTGCCCCATCATTTTTGCATATCAGTGCAGCATCATCAGTGCTGTCTCATCAGTGCCGCCTATCAGTGCCGCCTATCAGTGCCCATCAGTGCTGCCTATCCGTGCCACCTCATCAGTGCCGTCTATCAGTGGCCATCAGTGCTGCCTATCAGGAGAACATTTACCTATTTGCTAACTTTTTTGCTCTTTTTTTGTTTATAGAGCAAAAAATAAAACACCCAGCGGAGATTAAATACCACCAAAAGAAAGATCTATTTCTGTGAAAAAAATATACAATTAAATATGGGTACATTGTTGCATAACCGTGCAATTCTTATTCAAAGTGCAACAGTGCTGAAAATTGGCCTGGGCAGGAAGGGGGTATAAGTGCCCAGTTGGCAAGTGGTTAAAGGCTTGTCTTAAAGTGGACCATCACTTAAAAGTGACAGCACCACTCATCTGCCTCTCCCTCCCTTCCTCTCACAAATTTGTTTTTTTCAGGTTGGTACCCTTTTCCTACAGGTACTCCCTTCCACCTGGCGAGAATTACATAACCGCCTCATCATCCACCCACAACATCTTGGGAAACTTAACATGTCACAGGAGGCTGCAGGACTATTCTGACAGTGCAGCATCAATTTGTGCATGCGCAGCGGGGAGCCAGCTGTAAAACAGAAGAAAGTCACAGCCGGCTCCCGGGGATTTTGAATGAGAATACTGTACCTACTTGAATGGGTCGTATTTGGCAGTGATACTGACTGCCAAACACTACAAGGAGGACAGTTTTGTTGCTCTGCAAAGAATTGTGGACACAGAACATATACAACCCCATCAAGTTTCCTGTGCAGGGAGGTGGTAAAACAATATAGTGGGACAGTTCTAAGCTGTAGTAAACACAACTCTAGTGTGCACTACGTGATTCAGCTAAAAAAGTGCTTCCCCCCATCAGGGATTGTTGGGAAGCATGCTACAGGCTGCCTGCACAAATATACAGGAGGTGGATATAAGAACAGTGATCATGCAAAAGCAGAGAGAATAGAAGGGACCAGTTTTTATTACAGAAATCTCTTGCAAAGAGGCAAAGTGCAGGAACTTACTGTACAGCAGATTACTGTACAGATCGGGAAGTAATACATGAAGGACCCAGGATTCAAATGTCTTTTGTATTTATACAATATTTGTTTTCTTTTATTTAATCTTTGAGGTAACAGTGCTGAAGTTAAGGAGTCAGTTCTTGGACCTTGTCTCCTAAAGTAGGGTACACAATATAAGAAATTCGGACGAGCGTGCTACACATTGTACGAAAATTCTCGAACGACAAATGCTTTTTATTGTTTGGCGTAGAAACGTTGTATGTAGGGTATATTGTTATTTATTTTTTCCGATCATGCGCAGTGTTTTATATCCACTTTTTCTCGTACGAAAGCAGTAAACATTAAACGAAAATTGTTATTTCTGTTCGCGTACGAGAAACATTTTGGAGTTTGTCTCGTTTCATTTTGAAGGTCTGAATCGAATGCCAAAAGTTGTGTACACACCATCAGAAGGTTGTAAGATGGTCCCTCCTACAGAAATGTACACCTGATTTTTTTATAGTGTGTAGCCCCCATAAGTCCAGGCTGTGCACAGGGCTCCAAATATATAAGAAACAAAATACAATGTACTTTCCACCCTGTACTGCAACACAGCACATAAATACACTACATTACAATACAGCTCCAATCATGCAATGAATTACATTCACTCAATGGTATGATGGCTATCATGTTGTTTGGAGCAAAGTTCCCCGAGCCATCATGTCATGCATGACGTCAGTTTAACCTGAAAGCATTGTGTGGCCCCTTGACTCAGGTGTCATTCACATATCTAAACCAATGGCACGGAGGCTTTTCCCTGTAATGTGTTGTTCAAGGAATACATAGTCTCTATCAGAGAGAGACATGGGGAATCAATAGATGAGTAATTGCCTCTAAACACATATAGTAAGTGGAGCTGATAAAAGCACAGTAGGTAATTAATTTTGGCAGTGGAAGTTACCATTGTACCATGGTGAGATGTAAACACAAAAAGAGAGAATACAAAAACTAACACATAAATAACTGAAGAACCCAGCTCACCCTTCCTATTCTACTTAATATAGCTTGGCCCTTGTGAGCAATTGGCTTCACTATAGATACGCAGTAGTGGTAGTTAATGGTTTGAAAAGGGAATGTGATCTGCAGGCAACAGGATTGAGAGGGGTATAATTTCTAGCAGTCAGACCCAGCTCATACACTGAAACCTGATTAACATTAATCTGCAAACCATTCTTAAATTTTAACCTTGGAAAACAAGTATGACATTTGTCACTAATGTGTCTTTTAAATTGTGATTAGAGCAATGCAAGATATATTCTTATAAAGAGCATGGCACCTGTGTATTGTAATGCAATGGAGTAGGCATGTCAACTATTTGTAAATGTGATAGCAGTCCATACAAATGCAGGAACTTGTAGGTTGTCTGTGAATTCAATGAAAAAAGTCCATAAGCAAAGTATTAATTTTTCATGGAACAGCTGGTTTGTGCAATTATCACACATTACTATAAATCAGAAAATCATTACTAGAAATCAGACAATGCTGTCATTGGTACAGGTCAATTGTTTTATCTTATGCTATGTATACTTTTTGGGCCAGTTTGTCTTATTGAAAAATGAAAAAAATCTGGGATGTGAATACACTAGGAAGCTGCATATACTGTGTAATATTGAATAGGTGTAGTTGTATAGAGCTATAGATGTTCCTGTTTTTTTGCCATTTTCGAAAGTAACTTGAAGCCATTGTCAATGTGTACCCCCCACCTTACTACTAAGGTAACACAGGATAGGGTATATGTATAAAGTGGTGAATGTGACAGCCACCAAATGTTCACTGCAGGTCAATCTTCCTGGTGTTTGTGTTTAAATTACAGGAAAGGGTTAATGGCCTGTAAATGTCACATTCACTGCTTTATAAATACACCATTTTGGATTTCTAAGAGCTAGTGTAGGCAAACTGCTAAATGCACAGTTGAAACACATGTACTGTATCAGGGGCAGATTGACCATTTGGAAATGTGGGCACTGCCCGAGGGCACGGAGTCAGTATGGGGCCCCATGAGATGCCCCTGGCACCTTTTTCATATGCTTTTTTTTTTTTCTTTGTTTTTCCTTTTTTGAGTTTGGGTAAGGACACAGGGGCCCCATGATCCCCTATTGCCTAGGGCCCCCATGAGTTGTAAGTCTGCCCCTGTACTGTATGTAAACTGCCTTACCTGTTAAAAAAAATCTATATATCTGTTTTCTAAAGCAGACAACCCTGACAGAGACTTTATGAAGTCCTTAACAATTACTTTTCTCCACTGCAGTTAAGGCAATACAGCATGGTCAAGACTGTGGTCGGAGATTGAAAAAAAAAAGCTCATTGATGAGATTATCCCTGTACTCTGTTCTCCAATCATGAAACTCAAGTTGTTATGTTCCCAGAACTGTGCAATACAATAACTTGCGCTTAGTTTACAGTGCTGCCCATTTTCCTCCCAATCTGAATGCTGAACTATAGGAAAGAACAGGAGGCTAATACAAAGGCTGATTAAGGTTCTATTTAAAAAAAAAAAAAAAATTTTTCAATTCTTTATTTAATTCACATTTCATTTTATGGATAAAATTGGATTAACTGCCTAAGCTTACACTGTAAGTCCACAGCACGTCAGTCATGTCATGTAAGCCCACTTGCTCTATGTATCAGAAAAGAGTCTGACTTCTTGTGTCCTGGGTAAAAATATAGATAACATCTAGAAAAATAAACAGATTTTTTTTGTGAAGAGAACATGAATTAGAGGGCAAACTGAGAATTATACTTTAGTTTTGACAGGCTCTCTTTATGACACATTCCTTTGATACATTGGAGGGTTTTATGGAAGTAAAGGGGAAGAAATGTAATAAATGTACACCTGTGTTTGATTAATGCCTACTACCTAACTACATGAATAAAATGTAATCAACTAGGAACCTATATGCTCTATGAAATATCTTCATGTCTGCCTTGGGAGTCTAGAAAACCCTGACTTTAGGATCTTCTAGGATATTTGACTTACCAGTAAAATATAATCACTGAATACAAAACCAAAGCTCTGCTGGAGATGCTATCCAAGGCTGGAAACTGGTGTTCGTGGCTGGTAGATGGAGTCCCTCAATACTATGAATATAGATAGATATAAGCCAGCAACTTGGTGGACTCAAACGTTTAGAATCTTTATTGGCTACACAAGTAAAATAAATTTAACGCATTTCAGCTGCTTTGGCCTTACGCATAGCAACTTATAGCTATGAGTAAGGCCACAGCAGTTAAAACACGTTAGCATTGTTTTGCTGGATGTACTTGTGTAGCCAATAAAGATTTACAATATTTGAGTCCACTGAGTTGCCGGTTTATATCTTTATATCTATCTTCCAGTAAAATATATTATTTTGGAATAGAGCAAAAATACAGAACCATAAGTTATATGCAGCTACCTTCAGGTGATTGGCCAAAAAAGGAAAGCTCCAGGGACATCCCCTATATAACCCCTCCCACTCCCAGCTAGCCTGAGTTTTGTAGCAAGAAATAGGGAGTTTATGTGTGCAGAACCCTGCAAAAATGCCTTAACTAAGGACTGAGGGACCAATGGTCTCTGAAACTGATCGGCCAAGGTCAAGATTTGACACTTACTGGTACTCAAAGCCAGATGCTGATCTAGACAAGGTTGGAGAAAGGACAAGATATGTTCCATGGTCCCATAATAGTCCATGGTGAATATGGACAGAGAGAAGGCTCAACATGGAGATCTGTTGAAGTGTATACGCCAAGCCACTGATAGCTTGATATAAAGGTCACAAGACCTGAACCTACCACGGCAGATGTCTTTGCACTGCTGGCAGGATGAAAGGCATAAAATCCCATCCTAGCTTCACCCTCTAGGATAGAGCATACCCCCATATGGGTATTCAGGAACAGGACTCCACAGGCCACTGTCCTGGACCTGTATAGCATCCTGCAGCTAACTCAACCTGATGCACCAAGGTGTGCACCCATGCAGGATCTAGTGCTTGAAGCAACATTACAGACCAGCCTGGCTTCTCATCCAAGGTGGGTCTGGGTACAGTCCCCCAAACCTCAGCCCAGGAGTCAACTGAATCAGAAGCTGCAAGAGATTCCACGTAGGAAAGAGGTAAGGTTCTCTCAATAAAGAGGTCTATCATTTAACTTCGCTAGAAAAAAGTCTGGCTGGGAATGGGACGGGTGATATAAGGGATGTCAGTGCAGTTTTCTTTTTTGCCATAGTCCAATCACCTGAAGGTAGCTGCATATAACCCATGGTTACCCTAAAGATCCTGTGTCCTCTACTGTATGACTAAAAAATGTTAATTATGACTTCTCCTGGGTTTTTGAGTACTAATGTTACCTTCTCTATTTGTAAAATTAGTACTCATGTTATGGAAAACTTAAAATTCTGATAGGGTTTAACTGGATTTATCTGATTTCCATCAAAGACAAAAATGTTAGTTTTAAAAAGAATGCTTCACATCACCCCAGAGAGCAGATGGGATTGTATTAAGCTTTTACGTTTACAAGACAATATCACACTGGTATACATTTGCAAAGATATTATAAATGTATGATTAATCGGGTCCTATTTTTACCTAGTGCACCTGTTTTGCACCTGACTGTGAATACACAAACACATTCAGTGAGTATATCTGAGAATGCTGTCAATGTTTCCTCATATAGCTGAAGCTGTTTTCATAAGCAAACTGTCTTGGAACAAGTAACAAAGATTTATAGACATTTCCTACGTAAACTTGCAAATGAGCAGCAGCTTGCTCTATTTGTACTTGTATGTTAGATAACATGATTGAAGGAATGCTGCACCTTTTTTTTCCATTCTTGATTTACTTATCTTAATGCACAATCTGCATTTCCTGGCAGTTGTAGATCTCATGAATAAACGTATACAGCTTTATGACCAGTTTATAAACTGCATGCCAAGCTATCTGACCTGGTGAATGACATATGTGAATTTTATGTAGTATGACATATTGCACATGGGTAGGCCTGTTTCTACAAGCAATGTTAACATTTGAAAGGATGCCTAAATCAAAGCATTTCTGTAGAATTAGAGCCATGTGACCTGACAATTAATATGTTTCCCATATGCCTCTAGTGTGTGCTGCCTGAGGTGAGATTTAATCCCTACTTATTGATGTAGGAACGTATGTATGAATGTGACACAATTGACTAAGTGTTTCTTAACTCCATTACCCATTGCAGGAATCCCACAGTTTCATAATCCCATGCCAGGCACTTTCATTTGACAATGCAGAGTAGTTATCTAAAGGTTTCTGCAGATTCTTGTATGGAGAAATTCTGACAGCCATAAGGCTAAAGTTTATTCCATGGGATTTTAACAACTACTGTACTAATAGCACAGCTGCATACATTTAAAATCATTTGCAGGAACTCTTTTTTTTTTAAAGATATGTTTATTGAGCTTTTAACAATGCATAAAACACACCCCAAAAGGTGGTAAACAGAAGGAAGGGAGAGAAAAAAAAAACCTCTTCTCAAACAAAGCCTCAGTCAGCCATCATACAATATAGCATACAGCATACAGAGTAGTCAATATGATAGGTGTGGTGCTTTCAAAAACAGCCAAAATGCCAGAAAGTGTTCCGGTGAGGACATTAAACAGTTACGGTCCAGGATTTATAGAGGCAGCTGTGTGAGGACTGTCTATCCAACAGCTCCAAACATCTTCAAAGAGCATAGGGGCTCATAAGTTAACCTATACAGAGGGTGGTTACTAATGACCATAGCCTTCCAAACTTCCAAAGACAAGGGATGAGCACCTTTCCATGACATAAGTATAATTTTCTGTGCATAGAAATAGTAGCCGTAACAGCCTTTTATTATACTTAGGAAGAGGTAAATCTACAAAAATGCCCAGAAGGCAATTCTTAGGGTGTAAAATATTGGGCAGTCCCAAATCAGAGGAAAAAAAAGTATTAACCTCCAACCTGAAAGCAGTGACAATGGGGCAGTTCCATAGGCAGTGAAGGAAATCCGCTCCACAGCCCCAGAAACAAGTTGGTGAGGAACACGGGCCCAGTCTGTGTAGTCTGGCAGGAGTATATTAACTATAGTGAAAGAGTTTAACCTGAATAATGCAGTTCTAGGAGGTGATAACTGCCTTAGTATAATAAAGTTCAAATTCAGATCGATCTGACTCTGGCTGGGTGAGCCTTCGCACATAGTGCCAAGTAGTAGTCAGAGATCATTCTTTTTGAGCCTGAGGATTGAAGAAGCTTTCTAAGGGAGATACACAGGCGGGATTGGTCAAGGAGTCAAATTGTTTCCAGATAGCATGCCTGAGTTGGGTATCTGGAAAATGGAAGTCTGCTTACAATTGAGAGAAAAATTTAAGTGTTTAACCTGCATAGAGTTGGTGCAGATATTTATGCCCGGGCCAACGTTGAGGATCTGGGATAGAAAAAACCTCTGAAAGAGCAGGAATATGCCAGAGCGGTGTATTTGGGGAAGTATGCCAAGTAGATTCATGGATTAGTTTTTGGATTTTGGATAAAAGTGTAACAGAGGTTGCAAGAATCGTACCCTCGGGTAATTTGCAGGAACTCTACTGCAATACCATAGTTGCCAACATTTTAAACATTTTTCCAGGGAGACCTTTTATGTTGTGTGCCTAGCAAGCCATTGTGGGCAGAGAATGTAATTTAATTAGGGATTTAAAATGGGTGTGGTTCTAGAGCAAGAATATCAATAGACTACTAAACAATTTCATTTTAAAATACTGTATACACTGAAAGATTTATAATAAAAGGAAAGAAACCAAATTAAGAAGGCATGTTCATTAGCAAAACATTGTGTATTTGTTTAGCTAGCTACAGCAAGTAAGCTTGCCATACATGACTCCTGATGTTTCAACTGAAATTTGGTATTTACACTGATCACCAAAGTAAGGAGGGACCTTACAATGACCACTGAGGTATGGGGGAATTTACACTGACCATCAATGTATGGGGGGAATTTATACCGACTGCCAGTGTAAGGAGGGATCGTAACACTGACCAGAAATGTAAGGGGGAATTTACACTGTCCACCAGTGTAAGGAGGGACCCTACGCCAATTACCAACACAACCGGGGATTATACACCAACTTACAACGTGACGGGGGATTTCTACACTGATCGACAGTATAACAAGGAATTTCTACGCTGATCATCAATATAAGGTTGGATTTTTACCTTGACCACCAAAGTAATAGAACTATTTACACTGACCACCAATGTAACAGGGGATTCTACACTGACCATCAACATAATGAGGGATTTACAATGACTAGCAATGTAAGTAGGGAATTTACCCTAACCATCTATGTAATGAAGAATTTTACACAGACTACCACTGTAAGAGGGTTTTTTGCACAGACCACCAATGTAAGGGAAGGTTTGCACTAACCACTAATATAACTGAGACATTTACACTGGTTCAGGAATGTAAGGCCTAATTTACACTAGTCATGGTCAGGGATGGTAATCCTTATCCACCCCCTCTCAGTCCACCTTTGCATCTTGAATCCCCCTTGCTCACCCCAAACCCCACCCCTCTCTGTTTACTTTCACATGCCCCCCTTTGCTCACCTTTGCACCCCAATCCCCCCATGCTGACCCTTGCACACCTCTTCTTTGCACTCCAGGATGTGCATATGAATGATATGCTATTTACATGCTGCAATATATATATTATAGATTACAATATTTAAGAATTTCTCTAAATGTAATTATGAATGGGCTGTGCATGCTGTAGTAAGGCTCAGCACACATTTCGAGACCCAGCCTTCAAGGAACAAATTAATAAATATCAGGACTTTCCCGGCAAATCAGGGACTAATTTGGCAAGTATGCAATATTTTTTGGGGGTGGGGGGATTTGGTTAAAGCTGCTTTTCACTTAATAATGCAGCAAGAAAGGGTATTTTTTGTACAGGTGGTCAGTATTAATAATTTTCCATTGATAAAGATTTCCACAAACAAAAACTAAAACCAAGGGCAATAGTGTGCATACAATCATATAGCACAGGAAAGTCTGATCGACACTCAAGTATTTCTAAAGACTAAGGCTAATCTGATTTTCACTGTGAAAATTTATATAGTGCAATTTGGATGTGGTTTGCATATTCTATGGGACAAAAATTGCACCGGAGTCTCACCAAAGTATTACAGGACCCTTTTCCAAAAGTGTGCCATGCTAAGTTGCATTGATGTGAACGGCACCATTGACAATAACATGAGTTCCATTGTCAAGTGATTCTGTGCAACCCAAGTCATATCTGAAATGGCAACAGTGTTAATGGAGCTTTAATGTGGTATTTCATTGCACAGGTGCAAAGTGGGACCTTAATCAGGCACACCTACCAGGAAACCCTCCTTTAGGGTCATTTCCATTTTCATGCTCTTAAGTATGCGTGCATTTTACTTACGGTTTAATGCTAGATTATATGTTGGGTCACTAAATGAGTATGAAACTCTTGAGAACCAGGCTATACGTTCCAGGCTATATATTGCTAAACCACATTCCACAAAATGTTTAGTAGCAAAAATTACAATGTCATTGACCTTTCCTTAGTGGAAATGGGACAGTTATTATTATCCGCAGCTGTGGGGAGCTGATTGGTGCATTGTAACCTTCAGGGGGTATGTCTTGATGTAAAAAACCCCTGTCTTACACCCAATGGGCTTTCTCATTGAAACCTGGAAAATCTGAGGATCTTAAAAATCCCATGGGAATGAATTCCTGTACAGTGTCCAGGGTCTTTTCTTGTGGTGAGGTCCAGTGAAGTCACCAGCACCTACTGGAAGCATCTGAATGCTGGAGTGTAAGGTAAGTATCTTTTGTCAATGTTTTATTACTTAAAATGCTCAGTGAATAAAGATCGCACAGTGAATGCATTAAAGTATACGTGTGCATGTTGTCTCAAGCACAGTTTTCCTTTAAAGTGGTTGTAAAGGCTTAAAGTGTAAGTAAAGGAAAAACTTTTTTTGAGTTTTGGATAGAGTGGAGAGCTATTAGAACACCTAAGTAAGGTTTTTATTGCTATCTCTGCCCCCATTAAGGAGATTCACCCTCTCCATGTGTCCTGTTTAACATTATCATTAACCACGTTCAGTTCAGACACTTTTACCCCCTTCCTGACCAGGGCAATTTTCGGCTTTCAGCGCTATCACACTTTGAATGACAGTTGCGCGGTCATGCAACACTGTACCCATATGAATTTTTTTACCATTTTTTTGAGACATATTTTGGTGGTATTTATTCACTGCTGGGATTTTAATTTTTTTTTGCTATGTAAATGAAAATGTCCAAACATTTTGAAAAAAAGTGTTTTTCTTATAAAAGTTTGCAAATAAATAATATTTCATCATAAATCTTGGCCAAAATTTATTCTGTTATCTTTTTAGTAAAAAAAATAAATAAGCCAAATTAGTTTAAAACCAAAAATTATAATTTTTAAACATTGTTCTTTACATTTTTATTTTTTTTTTAATATTATTATTTATTTTATAATTTTTCTTTTACATACTGTCACCCTAGCAGTACAGTGTCACCATGGTGACACTGTACTACTTTTGGGAGGTGATGAAGATTTTTATTATATTTTTTACACCCATATAGGATGTAAAAGCAATCATTTCTCTTTCTCTCTGTCTGCATTCTTGCAGCCATTGAGAACTACTGAGTGAGCTGTGATTGGTCACAGCTTGTCACATGGTACAAGGCTGTTGTGAATAGCCTTGTACCATGTGACCTCTGTGATCATTCACAGATTTCACACGTAGTAAGCAATGATGTCAGAAGTGACATCTTGCTTACTACTTTGCATGTGACCACTGATTGGCCAATCCGTCCGACGATCAGTGTTTCACTGTGTCCGGAGGACACAGCGGGCACCGGATCGTGGTGCGCATGCTCCCAGGGAGCTCGCACAAGCAGGGTGCGGGGAGGCCGTTTATAAATGGCCACCCAACCCTGCAGTGCCACCGTCCGGCCGTTTATATACAACGGCCATTCGGGAAGTGGTGAAATGTGACAGTAAAATAAAAGCTAATTTTGGGTTGTCCTCAAAAAAGTAATAGAAGGGAAATTTTCCAATGGGGACACTAATTCTGGTGACCTGGGGGTCTCCAAGGAATTCCCTTAATTCACAGGGATTTTCTCTTGCTTCCTGTTTTGGCTGTGGGATAGGAAGTGAAGGTAAATATCCCCAATGAGAGACATATAGCAAAAAAACTGACTGGGGTTATAACCCTCTCCCACTCTATCCAAAAAGAAAAAAAAATTCCCTTTAATTCTACTTTAAGATTTTTTTTTTACCATAATGCTTTTTCTGCATTAAGGTAAAAACCATCTATGTTCAGCTCCCCCCCAACCCCCTAAATAGTTACCTGAGCCCTATCTCGATCTGTGCTGCAGAGCAGTAACGCTGCTCTCTCTCTCTCTCTCTCTCTCTCTCTCTCTCTCTGCTCTCTGTCTTTCTCTCCTCACTGGACATGGAGGCAGCAGTGGAAGCCCTTGGCTCCTGCTGCTGTCAATCAAGTCCAGAGAGAAGGGGGCAAGATTGAGCTGTACTATGTATGTTAATAGACACACACAGTCCGGCTCCAGATTGAGCCCACATGTGTGTCACTATTGGAAGTGGCTCTCTATGATGGCACACGGAGAGGAGGATGAGCCAAGAATGCCGTTGGTGGACCCAAGAAGAAGAGGATTGGGGCCACTCTGTACAAAACATTTGCACAGAGCAGGTAAGTATGACAGTTTTATTATTAAAAAAAATACATTACAATCACTTCCAATTTCCATTTTACCATAAAGTTGTTTGCCTTATATGATAAATGATCCTACTACTATATTTCAGTTTTAAAATGAAATATTTTGCATTAATTGTGAGACCGTCTGAATATTTTACAGTGTGTATTACTGCCAGAAAGGAATTTGTACAAAGAGGCATAATCCTTGAGTCAATGATACAAAATTGAATCCAGATTATTTTTTAATCTAATCAATGATCTATTCATAGCAAGTGTTTATTTCCTTTGTTCCTTTTCATTCAGCTGTATTCTTCTTTGTTCTAAAATGCATACGCTTCCATTACTATAAAGCGAATTGGATCTTTTCCAACAGAAAAGATGTTTTTTTAATCCGTTAGCTTTTGTCTGACCATGAAAATCCTGTCAACAGAGAAATTACTGCAACGGAGAGATGAAACTGAATATCTGACTTTTCTCATTCTTTTTCTTAGGTTCCATCATGGTGACTACACTGTGGATGTGAGCATCAATGATTACCTGGATATTTACTGCCCCCATTATGAAATTCCCCTCCCAGCAGACAGGATGGAGCGTTACATACTCTATATGGTAAATTATGATGGCCATGCCTCCTGTGACCATCGGCAGAAGGGGTTCAAACGATGGGAATGCAATCGTCCAGATTCCCCTAATGGACCACTGAAGTTTTCTGAAAAATTCCAGCTGTTTACGCCATTCTCTCTGGGGTTTGAGTTTCGTCCTGGACATGAATATTATTATATTTGTAAGTATCAATGGAACAAATAAGCAGGCCTGCATGTTTATAAGCTCTGTCCACCATTCATTTTATTATATACAATTACTTTTTACATATCAGCCCCTTCAGTGGGAAAAATAAAAGAAACATGTTGAAATGTGTTGCTCAAAGATCATATAAAAAATGTGATGATCAAAGACCATATAAAATAACTTATGTTACCTGGTGAGTCTAAATAACAAAAAAATAACAGTGCAGAGCTTAACCTCTATATATTAATAATTATAGATCGCAATCATAATAATCTAAAACATATAGTGCAAATACACCATGTACGGGTGAACAATAATTATGATTAGTGCCAGTAATCTGTGTATCCCAAGGACATCCTTGGGATACACAGATCCTTCTACTGGGTGTTTATTTTGCATCAAGTGGGCTTTCTTATACTGTACATCAAGATGGAGCACAGATTGTTGTGTGTATGGTGGATTGAAAATTAGATATTTTCATGATACACAGAATTTCTTATTGGGACTTTTACATTTTGCTATGTGTTGGAGCGTTCACTAATTAGTAAATAGAGTCCACCTGTGTATAATTTAATCTCAGTATAAATACAGCTGTTCTGTGAAGCCCTCAGGTTTGTTAGAGAACATTAGTGAACAAACAACATCATGAAGGCCAAGGAACACACCAGACAGGTCAGGGATAAAGATGTGGAAAAGTATAAAGCAGGGTTAGGCTATAAAAAAAATATCCCAAGCTTTGAACATCTTACAGAGCACTGTTCAGTCCATCATCTAAAAATAGAAAGAGTATGGCACAACTGCAAACCTACCAAGAAATGGCCATCCACCTAAACTGACAGGACAAGCAAGAAGATCATTAATCAGAGAAGCAGCCAAGAGGCCCATGGTAACTCTGGAGGAGCTGCAGAGATCCACAGCTCAGGTGGGAGAATCTATCCACAGGACTATTAGTCGTGCACTCCACAAATCTGATCTTTATGGAAGAGTGGCAAGAAGAAAGCAATTGTTGAAAGAAAGCCATAAGAAGTCCCATTTGAAGTTTGCGAGAAGCCATGTGGGGGACACAGTAAAACACGTGAAAGAAGGTGCTCTGGTCAGATAAGACCAAAACTGAATGCCTAAAAGCAAAAGGCTATGTGTGGCGGAAAACTAACACTGCACATCACCCTGAACACACCATCCCCACCATGAAACATGGTGGTGACAGCATCATGTTGTGGGGATGTTTTTCTTCAGCAGGGACTGGGAAGCTAGTAAGAGTTGATGGGAAGATGGATGGAGTCAAATACAGGGCAGTCTTAGAAGAAAACCTGTTAGGGTCTGCAAAAGATTTGAGACTGGGGCGGAAGTTCACCTTCCAGCAGGACAACGGCCCTAAACATACAACCAGAGCTACAATGGAATGGTTTGGATCAAAGCATATTCATGTGTTAGAATGGCCAAAGTCCAGACCTAAATCCAATTGAGAATCTGTGGCAAGACTTGAACATTGCTGTTCAGATGCCCTCCATCCAATCTGATAGACCTTGAGCTATTTTGCAAAGAAGAATGGGTTAACAATGTCACTCTCTAGAGTGAAAGCTGGTAGAGACATCCCCAAATAGACTTGCAGCTGTAATTGCAGTGAAAGGTGGTTCTACAAAGTATTGACTCAGGGGAGCTGAATACAAATGCACACCACACTTTTCACATATTTATTTGTAAAAAATGTGAAAACCATTTATCACTTTTCTTCCACTTCACAATTATGTGCCACTTTGTGTTGGTCTATCAAATAAAATCCCAACAAAATACACTTACGTTTTTGGTTGTAACATGACAAAATTTCAAGGGTTATGAATGTTTTTTTCAAGGCACTGTATTTAATCACCACTGGGGTATTTATTTTTTGCTAAACAATCGAAAAACGACATTTTGAAATAAAAAAAAGCTTTTTCTTAAAATCTCTATTATAAAATTTTACAAGCAGGTCATTTTTATCCTTCACTGATGTGTGCTGATGACGCTGCACTGATGGGCACTGATAGGCAGCACTGATGAGGCAGCACTGATGTGCACTGATAGGCTGCACTGATGAGGCGGCGCTGATGGGCATTGATGAGGAGGCACTGATGAGGCTGCACTGATATGCGGCACTGATAGGTGGCAATGATGGGCACTAATAGGCAGCACTGATGGGCACTAATAGGCAGCACTGATGGGTACAGATTGGCAGCACTGCTGGCCACTGATTAGCAGCACTGCTGGACACTGATTGGCAGCACTGCTGGACACTGATTGGCAGCACTGCTGGACACTGATTGGCAATGATAGGCAGCACTGATGGGCACTGCTGGGGTTGCACAGATAATCAGGGCACATGACGTGATCAGCTGTATCCAAAGGACACAAAGAGCGCTGCGTGCATGCTGCAGTGGGCGCGCGGGGGGATCGGTTCAGGGAGGATGTCATATGGCCCCCTCCCAGAACTGGATGACCGCACTGTAGCTGTCATTTGGATATAGCGTGGTCAGCAAATGGTTAAATAAAGTGTTGACTTTAGGTATACTTTAACCACTTGCCCTTCAGAGGATTTACCCCCCTTCCTGACAAGGCTTTTTTTGCAATACGGCGCTGCATTACTTTTACTTACAATTGCGCGGTCGTGCAATGCTGTACATAAACTAAATTTATGTCCTTTTTCCCCCCCAGAAATAGAGCTTTCTTTCCGTGGTATTTTTTTAAACAACTGCAGATTTCTACCTTTTTCTGTCCTAAAGAAATAGCTGTTTGTTTCACCAAATCCTTTGCAGACTGATACCTGTTCGGCAGGATATGTGTTTATTATAATCACCTAGTGCACTTTCTGTGTTTTAATAAGGAAAGCTGCAGTGTTTGCATCTCGTTAGAAGTAGTTGACCCTTTAGGAGTATCTCACCAAAAGTAAAATTCCTATTGCAGGGTTGGCTAAAATTTGACTTGTGTCTTAGTGCAGACTTCTGAGAAAATCAATGAGTCAATTGCACAAGCAGGAAATTAAGGTACACCATTGTGCCCCCCAAGTTGACATATTGCATTGACTTTTTTACAGCTTTGAAAAATTACAGAGCCTGCAGATTGAATTGGAAGTGTAATTTTTAATAACATCAAAATGCAAAATGGCTTGTGTAGCAATTGTATATATGGAAGTTTGCTTTTTGTCTGTTTTGCAGTGCTTTTCACAGTTCATTTTGCGTTCTCCTACATGCATTTTTGCCATGATTTTGCCGCGGTTTGCTTTTGTTCAGCTTTTTTTTTTTTGCTGGGCAAAATAAAAATGCAAAATGCAACAACATTGTGGCAAAAACGCACTACCATGCATTTCAGCAGATTCTCCATTGCACTCTATTGTAGCAAAAACGCTGCTTTTTGCTTTTAAAAAAGTCTCTGACCCTTTCCAAAACCGCGGCAGCTCAAAAAAGCATAGATGTGAACATGTTCCATAGCAAACCATGTTAAATGGACTGTAGTGCGTTTCTGCAAAAAGCACTAAAAACGTATTGGTGTGAACGGAGCCTAAAGTATTTGTGCAGCTGCCAGCAGTCTTATGTGCTTTTACTGTGAGGGTAATAGCTACAGCCTAAAACTTTAGTTCTACTTAAGCTCCGGTTCACACTGATGCAGTGCAGGATTCACAGCGATTCCTGTGGGTTTCCCACACCTCATCATAATCGCATTACATTCATGCGAACCACTGCAGGTGTCAATGATAAGTTAATGACACTCCAAAACCAGTTTGCAAAATACAGTGCGATTGGCTGAATTAGATTGCATGGGTGTGAACACCCATGTGATCCGATTCCAGTGTGGCAAAAAAAGGTCCATGCACCTTTTCGTGCGGGTGTGGTGCGATTTGAGCCATACAAAATGAATGGGCTCAAGTTGCATGGCAAAAAATCGTATGTGATTTGAGCAGGAGTGGTGTGATTCCTGTCTGAATCACATGCAGTTTCCTGCACTGCATCAGTGGGAACCAACACTTAACAGAAATGGTATATTTACCAGTTTTTAAATTTATTGTTGTCCCTCCTCCAGACATTGCACAGAATTATTGAATCCATAAGAATGTGTTATACATTTAAAACAGACAAAAATTATTGCCTCTCCTTCCACGTACCCATTGTAGGCAGTTTAAAGGGATTTACATTTTTCTAATTAAATTCAGAAGACTTCCCCTCCTATATGAGATGTCATGACCACCCACTAGTAAACTCAAGTATTGTATCATATTCTATTAATATCAGTCTTAAAGCTTTTCAGGTATTGTAGGAAAATTCATACACTTTCTCCTAATGTAACATAAGAAGGTGTAACGTTTTCCCCCATTGTCAATGTAGCATCCCCCTAGTTAGGTGCTAGGATTTGTATAGTTAGGATAAGTGTAGCTGTATTTCTCTGCTTAACAAACTATTAGGAAAATCTAATTGGGCTCTTTGCGTAACAGAGTGCTGTGATGGATTAGTCTTCCTGCCTTTTGAAAGCAACTAGAGCCTTCCAGAATCTAGGAGGAAACTAGGCAAATGAGCAGCATGAATATGGATACAGTCCTGGCCAATTGCAAGGGAGTGGCCCCATTGTATGCTGGGAGTGGTATTTATGTTCTGTGAGCACAGAGGTTCAGCATCTTTCCCTGGAGAGGATTACACCAAGCCAGGCTGGAAGCAGGCTTCCTCACCTGGCGCTTGCTGCCATGCAGGCCTCGGGTGGGTGATCTGAGGGCCTGAAGTTAGAGAGAGTGACCCTGGGTCTAAAGTAAGCTGACTGACGGGAGCTGTATGCCAAAGGTCTGTCTGGTATCACTGGAGAGAGTCGCTTGGAAGATTGGAGGGAGGCTGCCATTCTGTCCTTGGACATGTGAGTACAGAAACTGAGAGATTTTGGGGGCTCTGTGTACTTTGCTACCCTTTTGGTGCTTGATAGTCAGCGTGGGTCTGAGAAAAGGAAACACTGGCTGGTGTTCTGAAGAGCTTATCTAACTGTTGCCCTGCAAAGGAATTTGCTCAGTTCTATTACTTCTGGACTGCCACAGTCTGCTGTAACAGACCTGTAACTGAGGAGCTCAACCCTGCAACTACTGCTCCCACTAAAGGGACTTTGCTCACTCCTAAACTACTTGTTACTACAAAATAAAGAGATGTCTACTATCTGTTTTCAGCCACGACTTCAGCAGTGCTCAACTAATAGATCAGCTAGATGCTCTCAGTTGTGAATAGTTCTAATTTTGGAGTATCCTATGGAATTCCCCATGCCTATCCCCAGATCTACAATGAAACTCCAAAAACAAACATCCCCTAGACTGGTCATTGAAGACAATGAGCGAAAGAGTGTGTTTACTTGGCTGTGGAAAATACTTTGTTCCTGGCTGCAGGGCAAAGCAAGGGGGGATCTGAGCAAAAATACAAGTGGCTCCTCGGGGGAGGTAGCGCTACATCAACAAAACAAGTGATGGGTGGAGTTTTGCCTTGATAATGCATAGTGTTGATGGTGATGCAAGACTAATGTAATAATATGTTACACTAGCCTTTGGTACTGGAACAAGAGTCCTATTGTTACCTGCACAAAAACGCAGAGGATCAAATACGGTGTGTAAATTATTAAAAATATAGATATCTCTAAACAGAGAAAATCCTGGTAAGGTAATATATATACTTCAGCACAAATCCCATCTTCATGCAGGTTTTATCAAGGAAAAGTGAACATATTTCTTTTCATTCTCTGCCTATGCGTAGCTAAATGGATTAGCCATTTTCTCTATTCCACATCATAATGCTTAGGCATTGACAGAAGCAGAGTATATCAGCCATTTAGTTTGTTCACACAAGCCCTTCTGAATATTTTGCTTACTCTGTCATAGTATTCTGGTTATTTCAGCAGCACATCACAGATAAGTCATAAGTAATGAATCAAAAATGTCCCATATGTCTAAATAATGAGCAACGTAGTCAATCACTGCTTCAAAGTGATATTTCAAGTATAAGATAACTGTCTGTGGAGAATGCAGTATTTTAGGGTCAATAACTTAGGCCATTGTTTTGGGCTATTGCAGCTGTATCTTCTGTGCTCTTCTAGTTCTGCTGGAACTTGAATGAGATGTTAAAAGAACACTCTTAGCGAATAGAACATTTACAGTAATGTATACACAACAGATTAATTTTTAACAGAAGATGGAATTGAACATTTTCTGTGTTTGTAAGCAACATGTACAGTCAATGGAGAAGACCTACCAGAATATCAGAATCTGGTGCAGCTGTGCATGGTAGCCAATCAGTTCCTAACTTCAGCTTGTTCAATTAAGCTTTGACAATAAAACCTGGAAGCTGATTTGATACTATGCAGAGTTGCACCATATTTTACACTCTCCTTTAGTGAATACCCCCCATAATGTTTCAGAAAATTCTAGCGGGTGGCAGTTATTACAGATACATTACCAACCAGGCATGGTAAATTAGCAAGCTCTGTTCCACTTTAACTGTAATGATACATTACAATCAATTTCCACTTTTAGGGCTTAACGTTCTCCCTCCCAATCCCTACAAGCACTACTCATCCTCTCCGACTCGAGCACTGCTCTCTTTGTCTTTATACACTGCTGGCCACCAGTTCTTTTCCAGGTTAAAAGACACCTATTATTAAACCCTCTTCCTTTGGGCCCAGGGCATTATAAACACATCCCCTTGGGTATGCTATCATGTCAGCCTCTGCTCACCTTATAATGCTTTGATGTCATAACAAAAGCGGCATTCTCTGCCACACTGAGGACCTTCCTGCTGCCACCTCTTGACTAAAAGTGGAAGGACCTTGCATTGTCATGTGAACTTATGAAAAGTTATCTCAATAGAAGCTGTACACTTTATTTATAAATGCATTGATTGGCAGAAGAGCTTTTGATCCAAATCACATTTCAGTCTACCGAAACTTCAAAGGCTTGTTTTAAAAAAATAAACAATTCTGTCTGGGTTTGGGAACTTACAATATTATAGTCTTGTTGGTTTCAGGGAAGTTATACAGTTGCCAACAGGAAAAAATAATGTGTGGTATGCACATCAATACCACAACCAATAGCACTTAACTTCCATTTCTTTTACAAGATAAAACTATTAAGTAGAACACCAGGAGCCTTTTCTAATTCTTATACTCACACTAATGTCTGTATGCATAATGTAATTATGTTCTTGTGACTGGAACAGTGGTCATTGTAAATGGGTACTAGAAAGACTCAAAATCCTTCCTTATTATTATTTCTTACAGCTTCCTCCAAGAATCCCTTCTTTTTTCTTTATTTCCTGAACTAAAATGCAGGGGATGAATTGGGAATTGCTCCTATTTACTGTCCCCTTTTTCAGATTTCAGAAATAATTATAGTAATAATTTCTGGATAAAAGTGTCCCAAAACTTGTGATAGGGACTACTTCAGCCATTGCTGCTTATGTAATATGAGAAAAAGCCACTGAACTAAATATGCAAGAGTTATACAGTATATAACAAGCAAAAAATGCTAGATGGACATGGTCTGATGCACATTTCATCTTTAACAGTTTGCTATTGACAGTATACTGCTAAATAGTTGTATATTTATTATTGTATGATAATTACTAGGGTTTTTTTTCAGCTGGAACTTGGTGAAACTCAGTTCCACCACATCTGGCTCTGGCCGTCTGCTCCCCGCTCACCACTCTCAGTTGTAAACTTGTCCGGTTTCTGGGTTTACAAGTGACAACTTGACTCCCAATGGCTGCCACAGATCTGATCTCCTGAGTGCAGGATGGGTACAAGTGAGATGCAGGTTCCGTTTGGATGCTGATACCCCCACTGGATGATCTCCCTGCAAGTGGGAGAGGTAGAGCCACCTACAATGTGTGGGGAGGTACTAGACCTGGCTGGGTACTTCATCTTAATACAGCAACAAAAGTAAGACATGTGGAAGATGGGGGAGATTTTAAGGAGGGGGGATAGGTGCAGTGAAGGGGGGGGGGGGGGTTGCATGCAGAGGTCAGAGCTGAAGAAGGGTGAAAGTGAGATGAAGAAGGGTGAAAGTGAGATGTGGATGCAAAGGTGAGCAGCTGTGGAAGAAGGCTGAACTCTACACTCTGTGTGTAGCTTACCCCTGAAGTCTGCAGTATGTACATAGCACACCCCAAGCTCTGCACATAGCACACCCCTAAAAACTCTGCATTCTGTGTGTAACCCTCCTGAACTCTGCACATAATACACTCCTGGTATTTAATGCCCCTTTAAGACCCTCCCATTGTTAGTGAAGTTTGACCACACCCATTATTTTATGTGGTTTGGAGGATGTGTGTGTGTGTGAGGAAGGAAGATGGTTTTGGGGGGTCGTGGGATAGAGAAAAAAAAGCCCTTATAATTACTATACTCAAAGGTAAAACTGAGCTGCAAGCAGGTTCCTAAATACATAGTTTCAAATGTTATATGGGACTATATCTTGTTTACACTCATGCCAGGTAGCTAAGGACTTGGTTGAGCTACCTGGCAGGAGTGTTTGGATCACTAAACTAGCTTTACAGAATTAAAGTGGAATTCCAGTCAATAGCTAACTAAAGCGAAACCTTCACCCACCCTCATTCTAAAGCTATTCTATCTAACCCGGTAAAGAAAATATCAATATATTTGCCTATTCTAAAGCTGCTCCAGTCTGGTCCTAGACTGAGCTATCAAGTGGCGGCTTCTGTGTGCAGGAGAGGCAGTCCACAACAGATGCCCCAAAGTAAGTCTATGGGTGATGTAATCTCCCAGGCATTTCCCAGTCATTGTCGGCTTTCCCCTTCATACAGAAGCCGCTGCTGGAGACCAAAGCAACTTCAGAGTGGGTAAGTATAGGGATCTTTTCTTTACAGAGTTAGATGAATGTCCAGTGAAAGAAGCCTACTACTTTCAGCCTTAGAATGGAGATGGGAGTAGGTTTATCCATAGTTGTCTATTGATTGGAATTCCTCTTTAATTCTGTAAAGCTAGTTTAGTGATCCAAACACTCCTGCCAGGTAACTCAGCCAAGTCCTGAACCTCTACTGCAGCAATAATACGGTTTGATTATGAATACACAATAGCCTGTTGCTTAGAAAGGGAAGGAACAGCTGAACACTGGTGAATTCCTTCTCTCAGTTTGTTACCTACGGGTGCTTTCACATATGCGGACCTGTTTAGCAGATCCGCTTGCTAAGCGGGGGAACTCTCCGCTGATCCCCGCTGAGCAAGTAGATGACAGGTCTGTGGTTGCTCTGCTGCTGCAGAGCGGACACAGAGCAGCTCGCTCTTCTCAATGGGTGGTCGGATGAAAACGGACCGCCTGTCCCTTTCCATCCGACTTGATCCGATGAACGGAAGGGGAATTGGATCCCCATTCACCCTTTTTTTTGCGGGTCGGATTGGATTGGATGTCAGTGGGACACATGTCCGTTTAATCCTGCTGCTCCATAGGGGAGAATGGAGGTTCCAATGGGGTCCGCATGAAAAATGGGCAGGGGGACCTGATCGGAACGTCCATGTGAAAGAAGCCTACTACTTTCAGCATATGTGCATTGTGACAGCACCTGATTTGTACTTTGCACTGGCCCTCCCTCTTCCAGCCTAAGTACGCATGTACATAGGATTACAGTATGAACAGGAGCCAGGCGCTGTGTAGTTTTGTGATAAAAGTAAAACACCTTATATGGAGGTGTGCCTTTAATAATTCATATGGTAAAAAATAGATAACCAGCCTGTGGCTTTAAGAAGCCAGGTTCCAAGATGGATGGCCCGTCTGCTCAGAGGGAAGTAGTCTGGATAGACAGTTAGGACCTATCCTTGAGGCCTTGTTTTTTTCTGGTGGGCCTTGCTATGCAGTCTGTGGTTGCTACCATATCTGTCTATCACACCATGACTGGTCTTGTATATATCAGATATGTCAGTGTTCCATGGACTTTTTCAGCATCAGGCATCTGTTTCCCAGAATATACAAGGTTTCCACCTGGTTTCCTGTTCACACAACTGTTAAATTTTACCAGGTAGACTTTCAGGCGTCTTCTGATGTCATTATTTGGGCATAAGGTACTTTGGCCTATGCTCTGGGTTTTTCAAGCCCTATATTTGCACATTTCAGTCCATTAGAATTTATTGCTCTGTTTTCCACTGTCTAAGACTAAGATCCTCTGTCCTGTAATGTATGAATAAAAAATAGGATTTTTGACTTAACCTGTAAAATTATTTTCTTTGAGTACATTACAGAGCACAGTTCCCCTCTCTTTGTTCTTACGATTCACTTTGGATTACTTACTACTATATTAAGGTTTGCTAGGAGTGGTAGTGGTTATGCTGGAGCTGTACCTAGAACTTTTGTTTGCCAGTGTTCAATCACCTGAAAGGTAGCTGCATAACTCAATCATCTTGCGCTAAGACCCTGTGTCCTGTAATGTACTCCAAGAAAATAATTTTAAAGGTAATTAAAAAATCATGTTTTACTCTATATGAATAGCATTTAGAGCAACCTACAGGTTGAGGTCTGCAGAAGGGTTAACATTTTTTTTTTGGGAATATCCTGACTATCAGGTAAACCTGATAAACGTTCTCCAACAATGGCAAATGGACAGTGAAAATTTTTGACACAGAAAATTGTCATGTTGACAAATTGGCCCGGGTTCTTTGGGAACAGATATATTCATTAGATTGGAACTTAGAGTGACATTAAAGTTTGTTTTTGTTGTTTTTCAAATAATAAACATGTCTTTACTTGCCAGCTCTGCACAGTGATTTTGCACAGAGCAGCCCCAATCTTCTTCTTTTTTGGGTCCCTGCCAGTGTTCCTGGCTCCTCCCCCTCAAGCTGCTTGCCCTGGGAGCACCATTGCATGCTCTTCCCTGAGCTGCTGCTCTATGCGTTCATAAGACACATAGAACCGTGGCTTGGCCCGGCCCCTGCTTTCTCCTCAGTGGCTTATTGGCTGTGATTGACAGCTGTCCCAGCCAAAGATGAGGAAGAGTCCCCAGACAGCAGAGGCTGTCGAGAACATCACTGGATCAGAGCTGGCTCAGGTAAAGGTTGGGGAGGAGCTGGGGGGCCCGCAGCACATACAAGGTTTTTTACCTTCATGCATAGATTACAATATACAGAGTACATATATATATTTATTGAAATATATTTTTAAATATATTGAATATTGCCAAAATTGTAGCATTTCAAATATATGGCAATATATTGGAAGATATTCTTAAAATATATTTTTATTCCATGTGGGTAAAATATATGAAAAGCTTGCAGGGTTACATTTCAGGCCTCCATACATAGCTAGCTTTCTTTCTGAATACCTGACATGTTCTATAATGAAAATGTCTGGTTGCTATGTAGACTGCCCATTGCTACTGTTTGTGTCTACCTATGAGCAGGATGGGTTGTCACCCATCACATTAATGGACCAATGGGAAGGCACAGGTGGCAGGAAGTGGTCAGCTACACTATGATCAAGCATTTTTAATTAAAGAACACTCTGGTATGTACAGCTCTTTGGGTGCTCAGGAATAAAGGCACTAGTGCACTTCACATTTATATATGTTCAACCTATAGCTAAGGCTGATCTTTTTAATGTATACAGTATGTATAAACACATACCACATGCAATAAATCTGTATGTTGACCTGCTTTGGATATACCACTCAGAGTGAGTAAGCATTCTACCAGTAGTATGCATCCCACAGGTTGGGAAAATAGTATACCTAGACAATTTTTTGTTCTGTCTTTTTACTTAGAACCCATAATATAGTGTTAAAAGTTTTCAACCATATATCATTGCCATAAACTGTTAGAATTGACATATGATTCAATCAAAAAAGCTCATACATCTGGTGGTGGGAACAGCTGGAGTTTCAAGGGAGGTATTGGATAAAAAATGTTTATAATAAACTGGAAAACCCTTTAAGCATCAGCAAGCACATTTTAGCTAGAAAAAAAGCTATTGTCTGTTAAAAGTGAACTGAATTCAAGCTCATTGAATCATAAATCCAATTACATACGGTTAAGGTCTCTCTAGACTATTAGCACATTGTTCATGAGAAAAGGAGCCACTTAGCTAGTCTGACAAATAGCGTATTGTTCTAGTGAGTTTTTCCCTCAAATGAGATAGGTATAATGTAAACAGGTTTTAGCAAATTATTGTGGAAATTGAATCCTGATCTTGACAATACTGCTATTTGTATTTATTTTCCTAGAACTATTATATTTTGTTCTCCACCTTTAAAGGAAATCTCTACTAAGAAAAAAAAGGTGCATTGACTGTACTTTTGGCATTCCAGTTCTCTAGCTGATAACTCTACTTTTGGCATTCTAGTTGTCTGCCTGATAAGTAGATCCGAATGCTTTTACTAGCTGAATGCTTGTTTCAGGTCAGTGACTCTGAAATGTGTGAAACCAGGGACAGACAGATTTTTAGAACAAGGTCAGTAATGTTAGTCTCTCTATTTCTCTCAGTACGTTTTTTTTTTAAGTATAAATCTTCCCACAAAAATCTGTAACTTTCTTTAAAGCAATATTAAAGGCAATTAGAAAAGAACAAACAAACAAACATGTCATAGTTACCTTACGAATGTTTTTGCACAAAGTAGCCCTGACCCACCCGCTCTCCTGGCCCCTCCCTCCTGCCAGGTGCCCTAGAGCAAGCAGCTTGCTATGGGGGCATCCAAGCAGGCTTGCTCCAAAGCCACTGCTCTGTGTGTCCAATAACACACAGTGCTGCAGCTCAGCTCTGCCCCTCTCTCTCCTTATTGGCTCACTGGCTGTGATTGACAGTCAGGAATTCCCAACTGACAGGTGAATCTAAACAAACAACAGGGATAGGGATAGTGTAGTAGCAGGGATAATGAAAGAAATGGCATTGGGTCTCCACATAATTCCATAGTAGACCCTTTGAGTCTGGTATGGATTTTAAGGGGGAACCTCACACAAAAAAAGGAAAAAAAAGTGTGAGGTCCCCTCCAAAATTCATACCAGACCCTTAGCTGGACATGCAGCGTGTGTCCCCACAACTGTGGCCTGGTGGTTGTGGGTGTCTGGAGGCGAGCTCATCACAATCTGAAGCCCCCCTGTTAAAACAGGAGGGCCCACAGATACTGCCCCCCATGTGAATGAGTAAGAGGTATGTAATCCCCCTACTCATTCACAAAAAAAGTAGATGGTAAATAAACACATACTTTTTTTTGCGTCAGGTTCCCCCCTTTTTTTTCACGACCCCCCCCCTAAAATCCATATCAGACGTAAAGGGCCTGATTTAAATAGGGGGAGGGGCCTAGAGTCTATGCCATTTTTTTCTATCCCTACTGTTTGTTTTAATTCATCTGTCAGGTAAGAATGCCCAGCTGACAATTGAATGTGCCAGGCAGGAATAAGTAACTAGTTAGGTAGAATGCCAGGGGGGGGCCGTCTCCAGAACAACCAAGAGGAACCTGTCATATTTTGTATTAGTAACAATACCACTTCTAAATGTTTTGCTAGATAGAATGTTCTTAGCCTATAGTGTTAGGCTTTTTCCTATAGTGTTAACTTTCATGGTTGAATGTTCTTATAGCTATTTTTTTTTAGGACCAAAAGTATGGAATGGTACATTCGCCCTGCAAAAGGCAACAAGGAAACTATTACACACACATTACAAACATTACAGGTGTTAGTCGAAATGCTTGCACAAATGTTGAGACACAAATGCCTTATAAATAGACCTCTATGCTATTACATAGGAAGCTTATCAGCCCTCTTGTGATTAAGTGTAAAAAAACACGCACACTGCAGTGAGAGCAATAGTCTAGGGCCATAATTCACTGTTAACTCTGAACTAATGAGCTGTAAAAGGCTTTTAAAGAGTTGCCTATAGACAATTTTGAGTGCTGTTTCTCCATTTCACAAAATTGTACAGTCTGAAGGCTTCACATGTTTGGAATCTATTTACCTGATGCAATATCATCTTTTATATTTTAATAAAAACTTGGGATTATATAGTGTGTACTAAAACTAATTTCAGTGTGTTTGTTTTTACTCAAAATATGAGTTTGATAAACAGTTGCTCTTATACAGTGTGAAAAAATTGTAACTGCCACCATTTTATTCTACAGGGTCTCTACAGGGTTCAGAAAATATAAAATGTTTTGTGGGTTTTAAAAAAAAAAGTGCATTTGAAAATATGTGCAAAAAAAGAAAAAAGCTCTGACAGTGACATGGCAAGTCATCCAACATGCCATGCAGACATCACTGGAGTGTATGCATCTAGGTAGGAATTGACTGTAAAGAGGGTGCTTGAGATCACAAGTACTGAGGTACAACAAAGGATGAAAAAAGTATTTTATAAGAAAAAATGGCCATAGTTAATGATACAGATTTCTTTAGCAGATTAAATCTTTTTATTGTTTATAAGGGCCCACAGGGTTAATATCAAGAAGATTATATTGCTAGCTTCAGGAGATTGGACACTAGCAAGCAATACTGTTAGTCAGGCAGATATAACCCCTCCCACTCTCATCATGCTCCAGTTTTTATGCTACTGTTTTAGAAAAATGAAAATCTCTCTCCGAAAGAAGCATACTCGTTTCAGTTGACTTTTTTCTTTTTTCAAGATCTCTTTTTCTATTTTAAATCAAGCGTCTTTGATTACTGGAGAGCCAGAGAGCTAAATTCTTGCAATTTTCCAGATTACTTAATCCTCAGCATAGCCTTGGAGCCTGTACCTGGGCTCTGCCATGCTGAAGATGTGGAACTGGCCTGTAATGTGACCCTAGGGCACTCCACTTTCCAGACACCTTGTGTACTGTGTGAGTTGGCTGTAGAGCTTTACAGATTCAGGGCTGCACTACATCCATTGTTGGAACATTGTTTCAGAAGACTGCTTAGTGAATATGCCCACCAGAGGGGGCAAAGACTGGATGGGGCATGTACCCTGGGTCCTGCTCTGGCAGCTGCAGGCTGCCTTCAGTACTACTTTCATTTACACCCGACACCCAAGATTAGGTTATCCTTGGCCTGATGACTCACAAATCCAGCTCTGGAGTTGAGGAAAGTCCTTCCTTCTGTTAATCTGGAAGTACCAAATAATGAACACCAGCCTGACAGGTTAGGATCAAGTCCTGGACATCCTTTCAGTGCAGTCGCCAGAGGAAGATTATCTTTAGTTATTGTACTGGAACTCAGTTTAGGTATCCCTTCAGCACTGGAGCTATTCATTGTGGGGTTATCTGACCCAGAATAAGCGATCTGCGTAGCATATGTCAGCCATCATGGAAGTACTAGAAGTCTCTTGGTTAAAAAATAGATGAATCAGATTCTGGCTTGAGTGGAACTTCATATTCCAGTCCTGTCCTCTATGCACATGACAGGCATGGAAAATTGAAAGTTGGAATTTTTCAGTCATCAATATCTGGACCCTGGAGATTGGACTCTTAGCCCAAAAGTGTTTTTTTATACCTAGGTTGCAGGTACTTTACATGGTGCGAGAGACAGAATCTACATCCCAGGAGGTACTCTGTAGATGCACCCTGGCCTGACTTTAAATTAGTCTGGATCAGCATTTGGTTTAAGTACCGTCAAAATCTAGATTTTGGCTCCCAAGATTCTTTTCCAAAGATTGATTACCTATCATTCCCTGTTGAAAGCCTTTGTATAGGCTTTTCCCATAGTTCCACTTGTACACCCACCTGTGACTCTGTGGGACCTCAGCCTGGCTCAGTTGGCCCTTCAAAAAGCACCTTTTGAACTATCAGAGAGATTCCTCTGTCTACTGTCACTCACAAGGTAGCCCTCCTTGTTGAAATCACCACTGTGAGCCAAGTTTCTGAGTTAACTGCTTGGTCTTGTATGGAAGCTTTTTGATGCTATACAGGGACAAGCTTTTCTTGAGGCCTATGGCCTCCTTTCTCCCTATGGTGGTTTCTCCCTTTCACCTTAACCAGGACATTGTGCTAACATCTCTCTGTCCTGCACATGTACATCCTAAAGAGATATCCTTCCATTGTTTAGATGTGGTGCAAGCTTTTCGAGTTTCTCTCTTAGCTACGGCTACCTCCCAACAGACTGACCTCCTTTTCATCATTTCCAGGGATCCCATAGCTAGATGGCTGAAGCAGCTCATCATTCAAACTCTTAGGTTTCAGAACAAGGTTCCACTTTTTCCTGTCAGGGCTACTCCACTAGATCAGTGGGCATCAGCATAAGGAGTCTGTTTATCAGGTTTGCTAGGCTGCCATCTGGTATTGTTTACATTTTTGATACGTTCTGTGAGGTGGATGTTCAGGCTTCTCCTGATTCCAGCTTTGGACATAAGGTTGTCTCAGAATGAACCCTGTCACCCCTAATGAACAATTAAGAAAACATGATTTTTGTGCTTTTTTTTAAATCTTTTTCTTGGAGGTCATTGGGGATGCAGATCTCACCCCTTTGTCTTTATGATCCATTCCACTACTGCTTCTCCACAAAACTGGAACATGATGGGGGTGGAAGGGGTTATATCTGGCTGATTAACAGCTTTGTTTGCTAGTGTCCAATCTTCTGAGGACAGCAGTATAACCCTCTTGCCTTAGAATTAACCCAACTATGGACTTGATTTACTTAAACTGAAGAGTGGAAAATCTGTGCAGCTGTGCATCGTAGCTATTTAGCTTCTAACTTCAGCTTGTTCTTTTAAGCTTTCACTTGGAAGCTGATTGGTTTTTATGCAGGGCTGCACCAGATTTTGCACTCTCTAGCTTTAGTAAATACACTTCTATGTCACTTAATAAACTCAATGAAAATTTATTTAACAGGAAACAACTGTAAAAAAATATTTTTCAGTAAGGGTTTACATCTAGTTTTAAAATATTTCTCCTACTGTTTAGAATTTACATAATTATATAATTTGCAAAGCTAATATCTGTATCAGAACTAGAAGTGTTTATCCCACTTTAGAGCCTGGTGTTTAACCAGTGGTATATGTATCTCTAGTAATATTTCTGGTAGCTATACAAGTACTTTTGGTTGTTAAATTCCTAATCACAGTTTAAAGTGGAATTCTAGATTAAACTTCTATTCATTTATATAAATGTACGATATATATTTATATGTATATGAATTTATTGTTAGAAACCAAGTAAGAAAGGATAAGAACGTTTCTGGAGTTTTATTGCTGTCTAGGTCCCTGCTGGGGAGATTTGTCCTCCTATTTGGTGACCACACAGGAATTGAAGGGAGTCATTGCAACAGGAGACAGTAATAAAAATCTGTCAGATGTTTCACTGACATATTTTTTATTGATTTCTGTGTCCTTAGTGTGGAGATTCCTGTTTCTCTGACTGTAAGAGAAGTGAGTGAAAATCTTCCCAACAGACACAGCAGTAAAACCTTGACGGATGTCCTAATCCTTCTCCACTCAGAAGCTAAAAAACTACAGTTTAGCTGAATTCTACCTTAAAGCAGAACGTCACTGCATCTGAGCACCACAAATCAAAAACGCTATATAATTAATTTTAAGTATTCAGAACAAATTCCCCCATCCATCCATGTCTCTGTTTTATTTTGCTGAAAAATCACTTTGAAAATCACCCTCTAGCATTTCAGTCTGTGGCCATCTTGAGTAAGGGTAGTTGATTCATGTAGCATTTACTTCTTGGATTCCATCTTCCACTAAGATGACGTATCAACTGAGGACATGGTGGGAGGGGAATGTAGGGGTCTGGATGATGAAGAATTCAATGAGATTTTGAAATCCTGCAAATCTGTCTCCCCTAAACTGTCAAAAAAACTAATACAGCTTTATATATTACATAGGGCCTACCTGACCCCTATTAGTATATCTTGGTATTGTTCTTCTCAGAGCTCTCAACGGCCTCAGTGTTCTACAGCCAGTGGTACTTTCTATCATCTATTGTGCGCCTGCCTGGTGTTTCAAGGCTATTGGACCCAAGTGGTTAACTTTTCACATAACCAAATAGGCTAACCTCTGACGCTAAACCCTAAACAGTGCATTTTTGGTCATTCCCAGATCCAAACTCTTATAAATATTTGACAGACAACTTTTTTTTACAGGAAACACTTTTTTAGCGCCAGGAAAATTACAGCCTGAAAATGGATACAGGCCAGACCTCCAACCTTCCAATCATGGGTTTCAGAGATTAATACCACACTTCTGTATTAGAAGCTCATATACTGTATATATGTTGTATGTGTTTCTGTGTTGTTTGATGTTAAAATATTACTTTACCCCCCATGTGCTGTTGAGGGTGCTTCTGAGGGTTCTCCTAGTTTAAGTCCTTGTTAACCTTGCCGCGTTGGAGTCGAGCCACTACATGAGTCTGTTACCATTGTCTTTCTTTGATATGTGTTATAAGTTGCGTAATATATGTGTATATTGCGTAAGCTGTACTGATTGTGTATACTTAAACATGTAATTTATGGAACTGTATATACCGTATATGCATCCGCAGATAAGCCTTTATTCAACTAGCCTATGTATACCTTGTACTTTTTGCTTAGCTGTGCATAGTGATGTTTTGTTGCTTTCCTTTTTGTCATGACTTTGCGATCTTCAATAAAAGATGTTGTTCCTTTGCAAAAAAAAAAGGGGGATGCAGACACTGCAAACACCTCATAGAACACAGAACATGCATCGGCAGATTAATAATTATCCTGATCCTCCCATTAAAAATCAGTATGTGATCAGTTTGGTGAAACAAAATTTGTTCACAGCAACAAAAGGCAGGAATCTGCTACAAATGCATTTTAAAATCCCTGCAATGTTCATTGATCACACAGAGAGGTTTGTTATTTTCCTCAAAAAAAGTGGATATACCTTTTAAGGCATCATATGGGGTATTTGATAAATACAAAATTGTATAAAGGAGAATATAGTTTATTGAGCTGAAATATAGCTATAATAGCTATAAATGTTATAGTGGGGAATGCACATATGTGCCCCTGTATTTTGCATCTTGCACTGTTCATTTCTGGCTGTACAGTGAGTTTGCTTTTAGAGTTCATTAAATCCAGCAGGAATTGTCATGTAAATACAGAGCCTATAAGATGTCATAGCCACAAACAGCACCAAGGTGTGTCAAAGCTCTTTTGCTGATGTCCCAGAGTGACAGTTTTCCATTATTCTATGAATTATTGTCATATTAGTAATCTAGAGACAACAAAAATTGATTGCCTGCATGTGCTCCCCAGGTCTCTTTAGAAGGCCTCATTTGTATGATAGTAAAAGATTACAGACATTTCACTTATGAACCAGAAAGCTGCTTGACAATAGCTAGAATTCAGATCAGGCAGATAAAAGCAGAAAGTTGGCATGGTTTGCAGAAGTGTATTTAGTAGACATAAAAGAGTCAAAATAGCCCTTCATCCAGTTGCTAAATAAACCCTACAAGCATATTGAACATTGCTGAAATTAAAGGCTAAGGCAAATATTTACGGATGAAGATTCTTTGTTAGTTGGCTAATTTGTTTTTTATATAAACTCTCCTTCTCTATCATCCATTGAAGGACACAGCTTGATGATATTAAGCAATGTAGGGTTATACTGCCACCTAAAGAAGAAATGGACATTAGTTACATTATAACTGAAGGCCTGCCCCTTTAAGGCTATAAACCTTCCCATTTCATGCCTTGCCAGTTACGCTTAGTGTCTTCAGGAGATTGGGGGTCTTCTTCCTCCCTGCTAGAAATTTTTGTTTGAATTGGAAGATTTTCCACTATCAACTGCTGCTGGTAGATTTATGCTGGATATTTAAAATCCTGGATCTCTTTCCAGTAAGCTAACAAGCATTAGTAGATTTATTCCAAATACTGAACACCCTGGAAGTCTCTCCAGTCAGCCAAAGAGTGCAGGTTTTCCCAGTTATTCTATACTGATGTTCTTTCTGTGACAGCCCTGCATTCCTAGTGATGATAACCCTGGCTGTGCGCCAGCTATCACCGAGTCAGGGTGTTTATGGTCAGCTCAGTGGTTGTGTGGGGATTACTTGTTGAGTGTCAGAACCTGGGCAATGACAGTTATTCTGACCTCATTTCTAACTTCTCAATTTCATGAATATGTAGAGTTGCATTTATGTGTGCTGGGGATTTAAACCATGTTTCTATGTCATCATGGAGCACTCTGTTTATATTGTCTAATTTGGCTGGGAACTGCTTTTGGACATTAAGGAAATGAGTATTCAACCTCCTCTTTAATATTGCTTTGGGCAGTATTAAAGCTTTGGCAGTGCTTCTGTTTGCCAGTCAGTGTTTTTTTCCATTTTGCTGTTTGAATTTCCCCATCATTTGCACCCTGTGGCAAGGATAGGATTGATGACGCAGTTTACCTCCTGTGCATGTGCCCATCAGCCACTTAATTTTTCTTTAAAGGGTGTAGAATTTCTTTATTGCCATACATGGCATACAGAACAATATACAAAATGACAGTGGTACGGCTTTCAGCATGGTCCAGCCTAAAGCATTGAGCGTATTAAGATATTAAGAAAAAGCTAAAACAGAGACGTGGTGGTGGGCAGCGGTGAGCTGGGGATAGAAGATGAAGTGGAATTGCAGAAGGTGGGGGGGGGGGGTAAAAAGCTGGGTTTCACTGTCCCATTCATAGCAACCAAATTCTATCAAAGCTCTTTGTTAATATCTACACAAATACCTCAGTTTATAAAACAGCATCGATGGAGAATTCCCAGAAGGACACTAAATTCTGTAGGGAAGATTTCCAGTAAAGAAGGATCTCCTTCTTACAATAGTTATTACATTGGCAACTTTTTGGGGTGAGGCAACTGTATATCCTCATGTATACCCAGAAAGGCTAAGGCCAGGGAGAGCCCCAAGGATTTGTAGCCAAGAGTTAAGGATATCAAAGACCTCCTCCAATAGCTCTGCAGCCTCATACATGTCTATAATAAATTCCAAGTATGTGTCAAGTCCTACTAAGAAATATGGCAAGTAGGATGAGTCTGGGGATAGATCCTATGTAGCCCCTGCGGGGGTTACATACGATCTTTTTGAATCAATTTGTCTCTTAAGGAAATCACAATTTTAGGACACTTATTGAGATAATCCAAATCCTATTTATTAGGAATGTCAATTCTCCATTGTGCCTTTCAACTGTCTTGCAATGGCAGGACAGGCGGATTCAGAAATCTGGACAGAGCAGTGTTGTGAAGCTGAAAGTACCGAAATAGCATCCAATTGGATAAATCATATTAAGACAAATGTTCCTGAAAAGTAGGAAATCCCCCAATAATCACATTTTAATAAAGGGTTTTTATACCAAAATGTGTCATACCTTGGGGATCAGGGATAGTTCTGTAGTGGAACAATGAGGGGTTGCTCCATAATGGATGGAATAGAGACCAGTGGTTAAGTTTGTAAAATTTTCATCTGGCCATGACCCACATGCTGAGGGTAGTCCTGGTGGATCCAACGAATGTTGGGTATGCCCTAGGCCCCTTAAAAAACAGGTTGCTCAATTCTGGAAAGGATCCCAGACAGGTGGCTTCCAAACACACCGATGCATTATCTGTTAGATACAAACCACCAACTAATTATGACTAAGACTGCAGCCCAATAGTATTATACACTTGGAAATTGGGTAGAGCTTTGCCACCCTTCTGGGCAAGCAGATGCAAAGTAGCTAATCTCATTTAAGCCCCATTCTAGATAAATGTGCTTATACAGTACATTGATTCATCTTTTTGAAGATCGTCTCTTGAACCCAGACAGCACAATTTCTAAATATGTAATTGAATTTGACTAAAAACACTTTTTCTTTCTTAATCTCTGTATAAGAACCTACAGTTCACAGTGAGATAGCTGTGCATCTTCCTATTTACCTGAATGTCCAGATATTTAAAACTTTCTACCAATTGAGGAGAGTGGGACAGCTGAGTCCATAGCACTGGAGTTCAAGGGGAAAGAGGACCAACTTATATTATTTAATAATTGGACCTGAAAAGAAACCAAAAGGTATCAAACAAGTTTATTGCAGCCCAGAAAGATGGAGCCGCATCGTGACAAAAGGTGTCCTAAGGATAGAATGACTGTCTCTCTTCTAAGATACTTCACCTAAGGTCCCAGTGAAAAGGTCTGTACTGTAGTAACTAAGGATTCCAGAGCAAGTGCAAAAATGTTAGGTGAAAGAGGATACACCTCTGTAGAACAATGGGATCAGAGATACGTTTGTTAGTATGAACTCTGGCTCTAGCTCTGATTCCCTATTATTAGGGAGGGATTACAAGGTTCGGAAAAAGTTGAGATTGATATTGGTGCCCTTGCCAGGCATGAATACCATCCAGGCTATATGAATCAGGTTGTCCCAATTAGCCAGAATTTTTGCTAAAATATTAGAATCTACATTTAGTAAAGAAATTGGAAAATATAAAGGACACCTTTTGGAAAGGAAAACCTTTACCTGTTTTGGGTACTAGGACAGTAGTCTCAGACATCGATTCAGGGAGTGAACCCTGGCAGAAATATTGTTAAAGCATATTTATTAGTCTAGGGGCCAATAATTTGACATGGTGGGATTTTAATTCAGTAGGTAGGCTTACCATCCCTGGGGTTTTACCAGCCTGCAGTTGACATATTGCCCCTTGCAAAAAACCCAAACAATAAACCAAGGTGCTAAACCTTATTGGCCAGTTGATACTGAAGTAGTCCCAGTAGTCAGTGCCGCTGTAGAAATTCACACCATCATTACACTGTGTTTTGTGTGTTATATATTGCCCCTTGCACCTCTTCTGGCGTAATATCCACTGCCAGCTTAGTTCATACAGAGGTTCTCAGGGAGGGCATGTTTGTAAATCTAATAAAGAATATGTAAACATGAGAGCACAGTATAGTCAGTTTTCTGGTTGTGTTGGGAGCTAATCCAATGAGGATCATCAGGCTTGTGCTGCCACACCTTCCACCCCTCTGCACTGTCATTCACTGGGAAGATCAGTGTATTGCTGTTTCTCTTCCCTGAGCTCATTATGCAGCTGAGAACAGAGGGATCACGTAAAAAAGAGAAAAAATGTATCTGTAAATTTTTTTTACATGTGTACATAGTTATGTTGCCTTTCACTATTATTTTAAACTGAATGGGTTGTTTTACAAGGTTAGGGTTTACATATATTTTTTAAGTAGTATGTAAGATATACTTTTTGGCCTTCTCCACCCTCAACAATTCCAGTTCCCTCATGGGCTATCGCCAAACTCGGTAAGATACTTAGTCTGGATGTTCCACACATGCTGCCTCCAGGTGCCTCATTCTCTCCTCCAAAGCCAAGAGAAACCCAACTATGTCCCTCTTTTCTTTTTTTGAAGTTGCAAAATACTGTATACTCCCCCTGATCCATGCCCTAAAAGTGCCTCAGTGTCTGAGGATCAGTATAGACAGATAGCCCCCTCGATTGTCAGTTACACATTGGAGCAGAAGTATCTAGATTAGCCTTTTTCAACCAGGGTGCCCAGGCAACCTAGGGTTCGTTCAGGTTTCGTCAGGGGTGCCTTGGCAAAATGCCTAAAAATTGTATACAGGTCATCAGGTGGATCAAGCCTGCCTTTTAGTTACATATAATCATAGGTTTTCATTGTTCGCCATTGTAACCTTTTAGCCCCCGGGGTCCTAATAACCAATTACGTCATTGGTTGATATGGAGGACATCGGGCGCCTGCACAGCATACTTGTTTACCCCTCCCCTGCACCTCTCCATCAGCACTGTGGTCATGTCAGTTGAGAGAGTGAGAGAAATTGAGGGAGAAGAGAAACATTGGAATACTAGTCAGAACCAGTGTGCAAAGGTTTATTTCCTTTGGAAGAATAAATCACCTGTAACATTGGGTGTCCTACATGTGTGAATTCTGCTGCGCTATGTAAAACGATTAGTTTAGTTTTTTTACATTTTAGAATGGGGTGCCTTGAGATTTTGCATAATTTTAAAGGGTGCCTTGACTGAAAAAAAGATTGAGAAACACTGATCTGGATTATCGCTACATCCTGCTTCCCAAGGTCTTGGTGGTGTGCAATTTAATAAATAGCGGTACATGGTCAGAAATTCCTCTAGGCACAGTTTGGACAGATGATACAAAGGAGGCATAAACCAGCATGAAAGGGAACCATGGGTGACTGAATCAAATGTAAAATCATTGCACAAGGGGTAAAAGTGTCTCCAAATGTCTATCAAGTCAACTGAAGTAGCCCAGTGTAATACATCTAATGAGGGTTGAGAAGCAGGTTGGAGTTTGTCCAGCTGTGGGCATGTGGCCAAGTTAAAGTCGCCCATACTGGACCACCAAGAGCATCAAAGTATATAGTAAGGAAGAATCAGCTGAGATGGAGGTGGGGGGTAAATAAAGACCACAATAATTTCTTCCTTACATTATTTATCAAATTATATAACAAGACATATCTGCCCTCTGGTTCCACTCCAATATCAAGAGGTCTATAAGTGATGGACTTGTGGATAAGGACGCTCTGGCATAGCTATAGTAGGTAGTATGGTAGTGTACCCAAGCTTTCATAAGCCCCAGGATGTTAATCCCCTCTAGATGGGTTTCTTGCAAAATACAAATTGGGGGGTATACTTTTTGAGAACGTTAACGATAAGAGATCTATTATTTTATTAAATCAACAATGTAAAAATTGTAGAGCAGGATGAAACACAGAGAGCTACCCCAAACCTCCACCTCTGCATCTAACCTGTACCCAGAAAGCAGAATCACATGGCATAAGTGTTGTCCACAATAGTAATATAACAATAGCTTTTCTTTGGTTAAAAAGTCATACAAAAACTCTAAATACAAAAAAGGAAACATACAACTAAAAACCCACATATTGCTAGCACCATCTGTCAATTACTTACCCCTCCCCACATATCCTAAGAAACTTGGGAATGCATAAGTCCCAAAAAACAACCCTCTATTTAGAAAAGGTGGTCAAGGATAAGTCCTGAGAATGTAGCTTTAAATCAAGATGCTTATGAGATATTATAACAAAATTGGTGCGGTCATTCTCTTAGCCAGCACCAAGGGCACAAAATTAAACTCTGTATTCAACACATAAGAAGGCATTGCAGGGGACCATTGACTAGTACAGTACAGTCTGGACTCTGGACCAGAAGATTCAGTTTCTTCCTCAAGCCCAGATGTTTCTGTCATGATTTTTTCTGTCCCCTGCATTGCCGCAGCTCAAGTTTTTCCTTCCGTTATATTGCAAGATCGTAACAAGGAACACCAGCATTTTGGGATGAGGCAGAGTTCTGGACTATCTACCTGTTCAGGGTTGTCAGGTTTTATGGTCTGTGGAGGAATCAAAGTTTCCAATCAATGGATTCATGAGCTATTCACTGGTCATTACTTCATTGGGCCCCACTTCTGACTGGTCATCTGGTTTGAGTTCAGATGGACAATGCCACGGGTTGTCATCAGGTGTGTTTTGCCAGGTGATGGGGGTGTCCTCATGTCTTTCTTTCCTTCATTTTGGAGTCGAACAATGTTTAGCCCTTAGCACCATCAAGGGACATGTGTCTGTTCTGCCTGTTTTTTTTTCCCAATGACCTCTTGCTACTAATTCAATAAATTGTACTCTCATTCAAGGGGTTACACACACCACTCCCCCTGTTTGTCCCTCATTCCAACTGTGGGAATGAAACCTAGTTTTGTCAGTGTTACAAAGGCACCCCCCACCTTTGAATCTATTTGGAACATTTCTTTGACGTTGTTATTCCCATAATTTAGCCTTTCTTATGGCCATCACTTGACCTAGAAGGGTCTCCAATTTGTCAGTATTGCTTTGTAAGGAGTCCCATTTGATCTTACAAACAGACAAGGTTGTTTTGAGGACCACCTTTTTATCCAAGGTTTTCTCTATTTGTCATTTTAATGAGGATGTTGTGTTATTCTTGTTGTCCGAAGATTCAGTTCATCCCAAGAACATATCTCTTTATTTCCTGGATGTCATGAGGGCTGTCAAAGTTTACCTTTCAGCTACTGCTTCTTTTAGGCAATTTGAATCCTTGTTTGTTATTTCAGATGACCCTGAAACAGAGTTTACCTCTCTTGGGTCTCTGTGATTCAGATCTGTAAGACTGCAACTTGGGCTTCTGTTCACACATTTTCTGAATTCTATCATTTGGATGTTTGTGGCTCTACAGATGCTAGCATAGGCCGAAACGTTCTACAACTGGCTGTTAAATGCTTTTGTTTTACCCATGTTTTTTGTCTTGTTGGGCTGGTTAGTCTCTGTTGTTTTGATGTGCCTACCCCTCAGTTTGGACTGTGTTTAGATGTTCCTATGTCACCGAATACCATCATTGTTCATTGTTTAGTTAGCAAGCTTTGTAAACTGATAGTTGTTATGTCTAAAGCCTCGTACACATGATGAGAATATCGGACGAGCAATCGTCTTGTTATTTTTGCATGCTAGTCTCATATCTAAAATGATAGGTTGCTAAAATTATGAAAATTATCATAAGACAGAATACAATTTCCCACGATGATGTATTGTATTGCACTGTATTCTTTTGTTTTCCAAGCAGTCGCTGTCTTGGCCGCTCAATATTTTTACGGATGAATATTGTACTGATTGAACAACAATCGTTTTTTCTGTTATTGTATGAGAAACGTTTTCATCGTTGTCCCTTCGGATAATTTTGCATAAATTGTCATAATCGGCTCTGGAAAGCTGTGTACTAATGATCAGATTTTTAAAAGATTGTTCCGAAAGTGGTATTTTAAGCCTGCCTTTCTCATCGTGTGTGCTAGACATTAGGAGAGGTGGAGTTGCTATTTATGTAAAAATAGCATAAAACTAGCAAGGTTAGCAAGATGTGTATACTGAGAGCACTGGACAAATCAATGAGCACTGCCAGTTGGTACTGACTTTGTAGTCCTTGTTCACTTCACTAGTGTTCCTGAAAAAGCCTGTGAAAAATAGAAAAATATGGAGATTGAGCTTGGTAATTTTTCCTTATGAGGATACACACTATCCCACTAACATGCTGGTCCCATGGTTTCAGAATTTTCTGAATATCTGACATGGAAGATGTAAAGAGTGCAGGTTTCTAACTTCACTTGCTGTATGCTTTTTCTGAAAGTACAAAAGTTAGAAACAATTAGTCAACCAGTACTTTCAGAAGGAGGTCAACAGTGACAGCCTGCATGTGAATTCAATAACAAATTAACTACTTGAAACAGTCTAGTTTGCCCAATAATCAGGGTGGAATCTACCCTGTGAATTGGTGTAGTCTATAGATTCCCAGGGCTGAATATTATGATAACTTGTTGCTTGGCAAAATAATTCTAATTACAGAAATGTTCAAATGTCCTTCCTAACAGCAGCAGAGATCTGTTGGAGGAACTGAAAGAGTTGGGAGAAAATTTGGGTTCTAGTGATCACAGATGGCTTTGGTTTGGTATTAGAACAAAAACTGAAAAATCATACACTAAACAAATGCTTGATAATAATTCAAAAGGTGGAGTAAAATAGCAGGAGTGAGTAATAAGTGGGCACTATTAAACTCCAACTACAAAACAGTAATGTAATTATGTCAATATAACATCCAAAGTATTTCTAAAGTATTACCAAAACCCACCACCAGCCACTAGACACTTAATACCATTCCTATACTGATTGGCAAATAAATACCAAAAATTATATAAAGTAGCGCAGTGCTAGCATCAAATAGTATTATACCTTATATCAGAACCATGCATCAATAACCCCACCCCCCAAAAAATATATATATATTAAAAAAAAGTCCTTCACAATTGTTAATAAAGTGTTCTGTGCCTTTAAATATATGCCACCTTCCATGCTTAGATTCAAATTCAACTGTGCTGCATGCATAAATTCCTTTTTTGACCTCACAATACAGTTCAGTAAAAATGTGCTCTTCTCCCTTAGATGAACCATGATAACTTATTGGATACTGCCGATGTAAATCTCCACAGTATTATAACCATCTGCTCCTTTTCCTCCATTCCATACCATGTAAACAGAAACACTGAAAATAATGCTTTAACCTTTATAAGATTTATTCTTTATAAAAAAAAACGAGGACAAAAACACATTAAAAGGGTGCCAGATTGCACTAGATATGTACAGCTAGTATTCTCAGATATGGCAATCTTGTGCATTATCGCCCCCTACAACTTTAAGGTTGCTGCAGTTCCACCTTCCACATTTTGCCGCCACCACCACGTGACTTCCTCAGCGGGATCTGACTCTCCCCTAGGACAAAACGAGCAGTTAACCCGTGCAGTCTGGCCACAGCCCCACTGCACGGCCAAAAAATAATAATCTGGAATTCTGCTTTAAAGTTTAGTAAAACAATGTGTTCTGATGGAATTCACCCCAGAGTTCTAAGAGAACTTCAAGTAATAGTTGTTGGACTATTAAGTGATCTTTTAAATCAATCTTCTATCAAGAGAAGTTCTCAGTGAGTGGCAGACAACTATTATTGTACCCACACAAGAAGGGTGGTAAAAAGACAGCTGCCTAAAAGATAGATATCAGAGTGTGGTTGTAAATGGGGCTCATTAGGTACAGAGACCAGTCACAAGTGGTGTACCACAAAGCTCTGTACTAGGCCCTGTTCTATTTAATCTATAGGTAAGTGATATAACTGAACAATCAGTGGGCAAGGTATGTCTTTTTGCTTATGACACCAAGGTGTGCAATGGGGTTGATATTCCTGTAGGTGTTTGTAACTATGGAATGTAATTTGGCATTGGAATATTGGTCAAAGCAGTGGAAACTGCAGTTCAATGTTTCTAAAAACAACATAATGCACTCAGAGAAAAATACTCCTTTGCTAGAGTACAATTTTGGAGGTTATGAGAACGCTACTCATGCCCCTTGTTTGATGTGTTGTTTGGCCGTTATCGGCCTCTACAATGTGTAAGTGCAATACTTTGTTTTTAACTACTAAAGGATTTTGAACGGTTTCACATTATGGGCTGGTACCATGGTTTTTTCTTTTGAAAGTCACTGGACTTTGGATTTGCAGTATTGCTGCTTCCTTGGCAGGAGGGTGGCCGGAACAACCCTTAAAGCGCTTTTAGACGATTTGCTCTGGTAGCTTAGGTCTGTATTATCTGGTAAGCTGCTGACTTTTTGAATGCTCTGGTGTCACTGAGTGGTTTATGATGAGGGTTTCAGCACTGCACTTTATTTTGGAGGTTAGTTTTGGAGGATCTTTCTGGAGGACTTTCTGTTGGACCTATATTAGTTATTTTCATGTTTTGAGGAACAGGTTGATGTCTATTTTGCACCAAATAATTTTTTAATTAATTAATTTTATATATTTTGTCACTGTATTATTGTATATGTCCAAGGTTTAGCGCCACACTATTATTTGTTACACTATGACTTTAAAAAACTGCATAAGGAACTGAATATCAAAATAATTTTTTTTTTTTTACAACTTTATTGTTGATATCAATGGTACAATCTCCACAGAGGAATGTCATATACAAAGCAGTATCATGACAGAGTATACAGGGTCAAAAGAAAAAATACAAATGCGAAGTATAATGAATACAGGACAAGAATCTCCAAAAGTGGTGTATAAAAAAGATGAGAACAGTCAGTCAAAAACAGGCATCAAAGCATAGCACAAGTGGCATCACAAGGAAGAAGTGCAAAGACACTCACTGCGTTTCCCTTGGCTGCCAAATCCTGCCATATTTTCCCGGGCAATTACTATTAATATGTCAATTTATACATAGGAAATACAGCATTGATGGCAGTCTCCCATGATGCTATTGTGGGAGGGGACATGGAGGTCCACGTACAGAGAATTTCCTTTTTTGCATAATACAGCAGATATGAAACAAAAAGTTTTGTATACCTGGGTCTCTGCTCATTGTCATGTATCCCCAGGAGAGCCAGCTCAGGTGAACATAGTAAAGACAATTGTAGACGAGTACTGATTAACCACTTGCCTACTGGGCACTTATGCCCCCCTTCCTGCCCAGGCCAATTTTCAGCTTTCAGTGCTATTGCACTCTGAATGACAATTGTGTGGTCATGCAACACTGTACCCATATGAAATTTTTATAATTTTTTTTACTCAAATAGGGCTTTTTTTGGTGGTATTTAATCACCGCTGTGTGTTTTATTATTTGCGCTATAAACAAAAAAATTAGAAAAAAAATTTGAGAAAAAAAGTTTTTCTACGTTTCTATTATAACATTTTGCAAACAGGTAATTTTTCTCCTTCACTGATGTGCGTTGATGAGGCTGCACTGATAGGCAGCGCTGATGGGCACTGATGGACACTGGTGAGGTGGCACAGATAGGTAGCATTGATAGGCGGCACTGATGAGCTGGCACTGATGATGCTGCACTGATGGGCAGCACTGATGGGTGGCACTGCTGGGCACAGGTGGGTGGCACTGCTAGGCACAAGTGGTTTGCACTGATGGGCACAGGTGGTTGGCACTGATGGACACAGGTGGTTGGCACTGATGGACACAGGTGGGTGGCACTGCAGAGCGCAGGTGGGCGGCACTGCTGGGCACTGATCATCAGGGCACTGATCATCAGTACCGATCAGTTCTCTGACAATTGCCGGTTATCGGCAGTACTTTCCTCAAGCTGTGATAGCGTGAGGAAAGTGCAGCCGATAACCGGCAACTCTTTTCACCCCATGACCTGCCACGTCATTGGACACAGCTGATCACGTGGTAACAGACCGCCATGATCGGCCGTCTACCATATCACGTGATTAGCTGTGTCCATAGGACACAGCGATCACCGGCGGCAACAGGAGTGCGCCGCTGGGGGCGCCCAGGGGGTGTGTTCTGGAATGATGTCCATGGATGTCTTCCCAGAACCAGACAACCACGCTGTAGCCATCCTTCGGCTATAGCACGGTAGGGAACTGGTTAAATCAAACACCTCTGTCCAGAACTGCACTACCCTAGGGCAGGGCTAAATCATATGGAAAAAGGTACCCAGAGACATGCAGCACCCAGTACAGTCCGGGGATCTCTGCGGATAGATTCTGTGCAACCTCTGGGCATATAATATATATAATATGCAGAAACTTGGTTTGAATCAATTTGAATTGAACTAGGCTCAAGGCTCTTCCCCAAAGACTCCCTATCCAAGGTCAGGATGTCAGTTTCTCAATGTTTCCAAAGTTTATCTATTTTGGGGGAACTCACCCTAAGTAAAGCGAAATAGAGTGTGGAAAGTGGTCCTGAGAGAGACTCCTGTGAAAGGAAATCTTCAATTGTGTCAGTCTCCAGCATGGGTGATTCAGGAAACTGAGTTCTAGTGGCATGACGAAACTGACAGTAGTGAAAGTACATCCATCGGGGCAATCGAAACTGACTGGAAAGTTCCCGGAAGGACAAGAGCACTCTAGGAGGCATAATGTCTCTAAGAATTTTAATTCCATAGCAGGCCCAGACTGATGGATCCAGGACGAGCCTATGGTGAGGTAAGCAGGGATTGCCCCAAAGAGGATGATATGGGGACCGTTGATTGGGCTAAATAAAACGCACTCTGGCCCCCTTCCAGACTCTAAGCGTGGTCTTAGTAGGGAGAGGAAGGGAAGAATAGGCCCAAGGACCCCTATACACTAAGTTATCTAACTCTATAAGGGAACCCAATAAAGCTACCTCCAAACAGACTGAGGTAATCTCACTTGATCTTAAAACCACCACCATTGGACAGGAACTAAAAAAGATGCTCAGTAGTAACCTTGAAAATGTGGAAGCGCCAGGCCACCAAACCCAACTGGGAGGTGAAGTGTGGATCTCGCCAGCCGAAGTGTAAACCCACCCCACACTTTGGTCAATTTCCCTGAAAAGGGACACTACTAGCCAAACGGGACAATTTCAAAAATGTAGTTAAACTCGGGGAGACAAATTATCTTAAGTATATTAATACGCCCCAGTAAATTTAGTGGTAAACTAGTCCAAGAGGAGCATTTATCCTTTAGTTGGACTAATAGGGGATTAAAATTAGGTGCATGAAAACTTCCCGGTTTTCCTGTCACCCTGACTCCCAAGTAGTTAAATTCGTCCACCCACAGAACAGGGGTAGGGGCCACAGAGTCTCTTGCCCGAGAGTCTAAGGGGAAAAGGACGGACTTGGACCAGTTGATCCGAATGCCTGAGAAACTCCCGAACTTGTCAAAGACCGCCAGAGCAGCCCGCAAGGAGGAGTCCACCTCATGTAACTATAGCAAGGTGTCATCTGTGAAATTTTCTCCTCCAGGGGGCCGACCTGCCAGCCCTCAAAAAGCTGGTATTTTCACACTAAAATAGGCAAAGGCTCTACAGCCAGGACAAAGGGGTTTGGGCAAGGTGTACCCCGTGTACCCTGGCCCAAGGGAAAAATGCAGACATCCTGCCATTAGTTTGAACCTGAGCATGGGGGGCACGGTGTAGCAATACCCTGCCATTGTAGGAATTTGGTTCCAAACCTAAACCTGCATAACACTTCCCATAAAAAAAGGCCATTCGACCGAGTTAAATGCTTTCTAAGCATCTAATGAGGCTACCACTCTGGTAACAGCATTGCCATGGTGTGCAGACAAATCAAGAAATAACGGCCTAATATTAATGTCAGTACCCTTAACCAGCATGAACCCAGTCTGGTCCACATGCACTAGATCTTACATCACCTTTGAAACCCATCAAAACTAACTTTAGCTAAAATTTGTTTAGACCAAAAGAGTAGTTGATGTTTGCAACAGACTTCCAGCAGAGGGAGTCTGTTATTCAACAGTAAGTGAATTTAAACATGCTTAGGGCAAGCCTAGAATTATACAGTACTTAGACAACAAGAGTAAGCAAGAAATCAAAGACGTGCAGACATGATAAACCCACTTGATCTTTTTCTGATGTCAGTCTTACATGTTTATATAAACTTAAAAAAAATACAGAAATAAACATATTTCCCATTAATCCAGTAGCTCTGTTTTCTTCTAATTCAAAATATAAAACTGTGTGTGCCCTGAAATAGCCCCTTTAAAATTGTAGACATACAGTATAGCGCACAATCATCTCCTTCCTAAACCCTGATCTTTTAAAACATCCCTTTGTACCAGTTTCTAACTAAAAATTCTTCCGTGGTCAATGGCTCATCACCAACATCCCAAAAGACAAAAACATCAAATGGAATAGACTTTCAAAATAAAAATCAGGGAGATTTGTGTCAAGCTTAGTGGAGTGTGACATTGTGCTGGTTTTGTGTGTCAAAGGAGATCCTGATGCAAATATTGGGACTATGTCACCACTAAGAGGTGACGAGGTACAATTACTCTTCTAAACCTTTACTTGCCCATGCAGCAACAGTTTACATATACTGTACTTGCATTATTCTTTTTAAGGGATTGGGATGTGACAACCTGCTATGCTTTCACACTATGTCTAGATGGAATATTGTTTGAACTTATGTTGCAGCTACTGCTATGCAGATATCTGTGGTTTACCATTTTGAGATTGCTTTTACTAAATGATACCAGCTGTAGTTACATATATATGCTCTGGGGCTTTTAGGTCAAGAAGTATTCAAGTAATTCAGTATAGATAAATACAGCATATTTGTATGCTAATGTTGCATTACATGGCATGTGTTGGATTGGAAGGCCCCTTTCCTTTAATTCAGGGGTCCTCAAACTTTTTAAACAGGGGGCCAGTTCACGGACCTTCACACTGTTGGTGGGCCAGACTATAGTTTGAAAAAAATATGAACAAATTTCTATGCACACTGTACATACCTTATTTGTAGTGCAAAAAACAGGAAAAAACAACACAATATTTAAAATGCACTGCACTCTGTAATGTACTGGACACTGCAATGCACTGTACTCTAACACACTGGACACCGCAATGCACTGTACTCTGTAACGCACTGGACACCGCAATGCACTGTACTCTGGAACACACTGGACACCGCAATGCACTGTACTCTGGAACACACTGGACACTGCAATGCACTGTACTCTGGAACACACTGGACACTGCAATGCACTGTACTCTGTAACACACTGGACACTGCAATGCACTGTACTCTGTAACGCACTGGACACTGCAATGCACTGTACTCTGTAACGCACTGGACACTGCAATGCACTGTACTCTGTAACGCACTGGACACCGCAATGCACTGTACTCTGTAATGCATTTGACACCGCAGTGCACTGCACCCTGTAACGCACTGGACACGGCAATGCACTGTACCTGGTGCCTGGTGTGCATTCCTCTGTACCTGTTGCTCCTCTGGCTGCAGCAGGTGAAATCTGGGGCTTCCAGGCTGCTGCTCACTGGGTCCTTGTGGCCGAGGACCCAGCGAGCAGCCTAGCTATTTGCTGGCCGGCGCAATTTTTTTCTCCCAGGAGCTAATTTGTGAGGTCAGGCACTGATGTCAGACGAGAAGGCTTGGCTAGCATTCTCCACTCTAATTCTTCACAAAGGTGTTCTGTCAGGTTGCGGTCAGGACTCTGTGCAGGCCAGTTAAATTCCTGTACCCCAAACTTGCTCATACATGTCTTTATGGACCTTGCTTTGTGCACTGGTGCGCAGTCATGTTGGAACAGGAAGGGGCCATCCCTAAACTGTTCCCACAAAGTTGGGAGCATGAAATTGTCCAAAATGTCTTAGTATGCTGATACCTTAGACTTCCTTTCATTGGAACTAGGGGGCCAAGCCCAACTCCTGAAGAACAACCCCACACCATAATCCCCCCTCCACCAAACTTTACACTTGGCACATTGCTGTCAAGCAAGTATTGTTCTCCGGTCAACTACCAAACCCAGACACGTCCTTTGGATTGCCAGACAGTGAAGTGGGATTATTCACTCCAGAAAGCACACCTCCATTGCTCTAAAGTCCAGTGGCGGTGTGCTTTACACCACTGCATCTGACGCTTTACATTGCACTTGGTGATGTTATGCTTGGATGCAGCTGCTCAGCTATGGAAACCCATTCCATGAAACTCTCTATGTACCGTTGTTGTGCTAATATGAAGGCCATGCGAAGTGTGAAGGTCTTTAGCTATTGACTCTGCAGACAGTTGGTGACTTCTGTGCACTGTGCGCTTCGGCATGCACTGCCCGCAGTCTGTCATTTTACGTGGCCTACCACTTTGTGAATGAGTTGCTGTTGTTCTCAGTTGCTTCCACTTTGTTATAATACCACCAACAGTTGATCGTGGAATATTTAGTAGCAAGAAAAGTTCACAGATGGACTTATTGCACAGGTGGCAACCTATCACAGTACCACACTTGAATTCACTGAGCTCCTGACCCATTCTTTGTAGAAGCAGTCTGCATGTTTAGGTGCTGGATTTTATACACCTGTGGCCATGGAGGTGATTGGAACACCTGAATCCAATGATTTGGAGGGGGTCCTAATACTTTTGGCAATATATTGTATGTTTTACTTGCTGATGACATAAAGGTGTGTAGCAGTGTTCATATTCATGGAGGTGTTTGTAACATGAAATGTACTTTGGCATTGCTGCAATATTGGTCAAAACAGTGGAAACTGTAATGCCATGTTTCTAAAGCCAACATAATGCACTTAGAGAAAAATAATGCTTTGCTAAAGTACAATCTTTGGGGTACAGTCAGGGCTGGAATAAGGGGTGGGCAGGAGGGACAGCTGCCCTCGCACAGTATTGGCAGGGTTGCCCCTTCACTGCACGCTGAAGATCAGTAGCTGGCAACCAATGGACTGTGTCTTCATTTGGGCTCTGACAGCTACTGTTGTCACATCAAGCTCCAATGTACCCACTTTCCAACGGACAGCTGACAAAAAATTCACACCATGAATGCACAACTTCTAGCTACTAGAACGCAAGTGATTGGACACACATGTGAAGTGCATGCTCCATGCCAACAATGGGTAGCAAGAGCAATGAGCAGAGAATGGGTGCAGGTAGGTACATAATGCATTAGAAGCAGCAGAGGGGGCGCAGTTCCACATCCTTGCCCTGGGCATTGTGTAAACCTGTCACAGTACTGGGTACAGTGCTAGCCAAAACTTCAGAGGATACCTAATAAGAATCCAGCTTTCATTGAGAATGTTTCACTACACTAAAAAATGACTGGTTTCTAAGCACTATTGTGATTTGCATGTCATCATTGCTGTGTGTACAGAATTTTCATACAAAACGTTCATACAGAATTTAGGTAATTTCATACATACTGTATCCAATTATTGAAACCTATATTGTATAAACTTTAGCACTATTGCATGCAGGTGTGTTGTGGTGCCATTCATTTTGAATGTTGGATGGCATCCCAAAGCACCTCCTGCATTTTTTGTAAAGCAATGTACCATAACGCAGGGCTGTCAAACAAGCTCTCAATAGAGACTACAAGTGGCCATTTAAAAAACATTATATATGCAGTGCTCACTGTTGTCACCATCAAGAAACCCACCTCAGAAATGCTATGTAGCTATTACTAAAATATGTGCATGCAGATGTGTAGAAGTGGCTGCAAAATGGCTTCAGGAGATCAGCAGCATGGAGATGTAACAAAGCATAAAAAAGATGGCAATTGTTTTTGATACACCGTATGTTAACAGACTAATGGCCAAATTATAATGGAGAGCAGATATTGTTATCTACTATCATTAATGGAGAGCAGATGTTATCTACTATCCTTTACACTTTGCAGTATTTCTCAGTACAGCAGACTGCATTTTGCTGACTGTTCATAAAATGTGCACTGTTGTGTGATGATTACACTCTCAAATCCCACACTAAATAGAGATTTTCCTGCTCCAGGAAAACAATCTAAGCATCTAAGCACAAACAGATTAAAAGTGGTTTAACCTGGAGCTGTTTAACTGAGCAGGTAAACCTTTACACACACACACACTAGCTGCTACCACATGTTTAAACAGTAACCCTCACCCTTCACAGCATTCTCTGTTGAAACTCTGAAGAAACTCTTTAAGAAATGTCTGCGACACTCGTTGCAATGCCCAGACAAGTATGTAACAGAGTTTTAAAACACAGTAGCTTTCACTGTGTCAAAAGTTCTTTCATTTCTGATTAGAGCATTCAGAGGTTCAGCTTAACAATTGATACAATATTCTTTAAATGAAAGTAGACAGAAATGGTGGAAGAAAATATTTACAAAAAATATTTTACAAAGCATTCATAAACAATAGTTACATAGAGATTATTATTTCATATAAAGTTTGCCATGTCTTTGGTTCAGTCTAGACTCAGAGTCACTGGCCCTCAGAAATGATTCTTAGCATTTTTTCATAGTTTCAAAGGTAAGATGAGAGTTGCAGTTGCCAAATGCAGTAGCATTTTGTTGACCATTGAGAGGGTGTTGACAATTTAGTTGTACCCAGTCAAAGGATCTGAGGGGGAGTGTTTATGAATGTGCTGGGATATTTTATTATGCTCAGCATATACAACCTTAATGCCAACTAATTTAAGTATACTGTATCTATATATCTATTTTACAATCCAACAACCAACATATTATTGGGTAGAATTAAATTACAATTTATTACAGACCAATTATTATTTGGATATTATATACTTCTCGAGATTTAATGTGGTTTATTAGTCTTCTGGTCCTTTTAATATAGGCATGTTTGGTGCCTTACTGATTGGCCCCTTTGTTTTGAAAGTTGCTCACCAGAGTTATGCAATATGAACCACAGATGAGAGCATGAAATATTTGAAGTTTAGCTTCATTTAAACAAACAGACCCTGATGTGTAATTCTCACTAGACGATTTACAACAAACTATTTATGGCACAACTTCATTAGTAGTCTTTAGTCACTCCACACATTTTGGGGGTTTGACAGAATTCAGTATTATCACTTGCAATATTCAGTAGACATGTGCAGTTCGTTTCATTAGGAATCGAAATTCAAATGAAATTTTCATGATTCGGAAATTTGGATCTATCCAAATCTCTGAATCACAATAGTAACAGATTTCAACGAATCTAGGTAATCAAGGAAAACAACAAATTAATTTGTTTCATTTGGATGTCATGATGTGATAGTTTGGGCCTTCTGTTAATCTTTGAAGCATCTGAAATAACCTAACGACATCACAAATGGTCCAAATTGATTTGGATCTATTAGTTTTTATTCTAGTGAGCATACCACGAGTATTTTAATAATCAGTTGATTCTTTTTGCATTAATATTTTTCGTTATAAAAAATGCAAAACATATGAAATGAAAACATATTGCAAGTAGGTATAAAAGTGAAATAAGATGATTCCTACTTATTATGTTTGGATTGGATGGAAGTGGATCCATCAAAATCTTCGATTCATAACATAACGAAAGAATTAAAATTTAACTTTGTTCCATTTGTTACTGTCAGATGCATGTGACTCCAGTGGATATCGTCCAATTGGCTCATTCCATTTTTCTTTGTGGGTTTGGACTAGCAGGGATGACTCAAAGTGCAAAGGTAATCTCCTGAAATAATGAATTAGCATTAAAATGAATATAGACAATCTTCCGAAATAATGAAAGCATAACAGATCTTCCAAACATATGAATCAATTCTGAACAATAAATATAAACTCTCCCAAAATATCAAAAACATTCCAAAAATGAATCATTCTAGCATAGTGATTATGGGGAAACAAAATTATTTACTTAATAAATGAAACTGAAATGAAAATAAGCACATTTTTCTTGTTGTGCACATCTCTAGTATTCAGTCTGCAGTACTTTGTTGAGCTTTCTCTGCTTAGTGCAGTAGAGAGAAGTTGTCAGGGAACAAGAAGATCGCCGCAGCGTATGAATCTGCGCATGCACAGGATCCCGACAAGGCATTCAGGCAGACGGGCACTAGGACCCAGGCGCGCCTGTCACCAATGACGGAACGGGCAGGCACTAGGACCCAGGCACGCCTGTCGGCGCTGGGCGGGCTATTTAAAGAGCACCTCCGTGCTCATTCAGTGCTGACTGGTCTTCAGCTTCCCCCAGTGTCCTGCTTGTTTCCTGTGTGATTCCTTTGGTGCTGACCCGGCTTGTTCCTGACCCGACTCTGATTACTCTTCTGCTCCTGGTTCCTGACTTCGGCTCTGCTCCTGACCTTGGCTTCTCCTAGTGGAGTTGGTGGATGCTGCTGATGAGGCCACATTTGTAGGAGGCCCTATTTCAGAGCATATCAAAATCTTCCCATTGGACCTCTCGTTCTGCCTTTCCAGAATCTGAATCGCCAGGTCTATCAGATCCTCCAACCCTTTTGCTGTTGGCACCCCCACTCCAACCAGCTCATCCTTCAGATTTTCGGACAGACGGAAGTGGTGGCGGAGAGCAGACTCGTTCCACTGGGTATCAGGACACCAGATACGGAAATCAGTGACATGGTCTTCCACAGGTCTCTGGCCTTGCTGTAGCTTACTGAACATCGCTTCAGCAGTTTGGCGCCGGAAGGGATCATCATAGATTTGTGCCATCGCTGTAAAGAATGAGTCCACAGAAGCTAAGGCCGGGTCATGTAGCTCACGGAGGTGGTAGGCCCAGGACTGGGGTTCATTTCTAAGGAGTGTGATAATGAATCCCACCTTAGTGTTAGTTGCAAGAAGGTCCTGGGGAGCAGGGAAAAATATAACTCACAGGAGTTACGAAAAGTCCTGAACTTTCTGCGATCCCCTGTAAAGAACTCAGGCGTGGGCACCCGGGGTTCCAGCAGAGCAGAAGCTTCAATGGTTATACTGGTCTCTGTTTGCGTGACCGCATCAAGGGTAGTTATGAGGTCTGTGTCTAAGAGGACATTAGAGTTTACACTCTCCAAGTGTTCAAAGTTTTTCTGTAATTCATGCAGCACGTGGAACAAGGTGGTTACTGCTTGGCTAATGTCCCCCAGTTGTGAGGCCTCCCTTTCAGACTCCATCATGGCTGACTGGTACTGTCACGTACCTGATAGGAGACTGAATTGACGAGGTCGGCCTCACTTGTGTCACTAGCCCTGACCCCGCTGAGGTTGGAACAGAGGGAGTCTAGGGACCAGGGGGACAAGAGCGCCAGTGTTGTTGCTTGCGGCTCTTGCAGATGATGGCCTGGAAAGGCAGTATTTCGTCTGCGGTGATTGGCGGACGAAACACGTCAACGTATTGACGTCACTACGCTCGGCGTCTTCACTGGGTGCGGCGCCCACGAGGCGGGAAGGAACGGCGGTGTCACAGCTCCCTGCTAGGAAGGCCCAAGACCCTCTGAGAACTACCACTGGGCTACTATTACAGCGGTTCGCAAAACGGCAATCCCTCAGGGAAACATACCTTCCACGGGTGGCAAGTTATTTAAAGCTTACGGCTGTTGAGATTTATAGAGTCTATGTGGTGGCAATAGGGCATGTTTTATGGGCCTAATTTACCCTGTATACTCGGGGAATTTTTTGGAAACCCTCTTTGGAGGATAATCTACCTGTATATATATATATATACACTATCCTATTCAGGCATTTTTTTGCTGTGACATAGCCACATCCTTATAAAACCGCAATAACCTTCTCAAATTGAGCAATTTTTGGAAACCCTGTATTGGGTATATTAAACTTAGGTATCTACGGCCTGCTATATGCTATATACACACTATATATGTGTTTGGAATCCACGCACTGTGACTACCTGGCTCCTCACCCCCATATGCATCTTTGTAAAAGCATCAAGGACCTGATCTTAATTCAAGTTGACAGGAGTCCTCTTGATCTTTATTGATGGTAATATATCCACATCTTGTGTGTGTTTTGTTTTCGGGGTCACTTGATGCCTATGATCTATATATTTACCATTTTTCTCTATATATATCCTCAGAATCATTTGGTACTGTGGACCTTGTTTTACTTGGGGTGGCTATCCAGGAAGTCCCTACATTTGAGAAGCGGGCATGATAGTCTCATTATTGAGAAGGTAATAGTAGTATCCATTGACAAATGTGGAGGGAGGCCTGGTGATTTTTGGATGTGAATTGGCTTTCATATTCCTATACATACATTATGTATTTTGTGTTCCAGCTCTTACATTCCAGGAGGTCCCTGACATATATGGGGAACACATCTGTTGAACACATGGTTTACTCGAATTTAAGTGGGAAACCCACGGAAATCCAGGATAACTATCGCATCATTACACAACTCTGCCTTATATGGTGCTCTATTTGCTAAGATGACCCTAAATTGAAGACGCTAAGTGTTTTTTAACATGATTTTATTTTTTTCATATGTACACCGTGCTTATGTTTAACCTCCCTATGATCTATGTGATCAAATAAAGTATTGTTAAAAATTCTTTTGAATTCATATTACTCCGCGTGGATCATCTAGTAACCTGCTTTTTTAGGTAGGGGTGTTCTTGTCACACTACCATATTGTTTAGGAGGTACAGAATCAGTAGGAGAAGCCAAGGTCAGGAGCAGAGCCGAAGTCAGGAACCAGGAGCAGATTCATGCGCTGCGGCGATCTTCTTGTTCCCTGACAGAAGTCTTTGATTGGAGGAGAGCCAGTCATGGAATTTTGACAGGTCACATAACAAGACTCTTCTCCTGTTTGTTTGTTTTTTTGGACTCTGAAGCATAGTGCACATTTGAAAAGCCCTAAATGTCATTCAGTAAGTCTATATGTCTATGTAAAGGCTCACATGGCCATATGAAATCATGGTAAGTAGTACACAAGATCTTGCTGGCAGAAGCTACACATGATCCCGAGTGAGAATTGCAATGTATAATGTGTGCATGTAATGTTTAAGCAATGCTTACATGTGTTCAGTGCTACAGTGTAAATGGCCCTGGGATGTAGGTGGCTTCCCAAGAAAGTTGCCTTGCATTCTCCATTGCTAGGACACAGGTGGCTATTGTTACCTAGCATTCACCATTGCCAGGATGCAGGCAGGTTCTCAAGGAAGCCATTGTGCATTCTTCCCTTGCTAGAACACAGATGGCTCCTCAAGGAAGCTGCCTCGTGTCCTCTGTTGCTAGGATGCAGGCAGCTCCTGTGGCTTGGTGTCCTACTGTTGCTGTAGAACATGCAGCTCTTGTATTTCAGTAGAATACACCCCCGGTGTCTCCACAAAGTGGACCTATCACTTGCCCATGCGATCACATAAGGGGTTTGTTAGCCCCTTTGTAAAAACAATGATGTTAAATAAAAATTAAAAAAACATGTAAAAAAAAAAGAATAAATTGTAATAAAAAATGTACCGGTATATATTTTTTTAAGCATCCCTCCTCACCCTATACACACTCTATTCAATTGTGCCGTATTTGTAAGCATAAATTAGACCGTTCATGAGATTTCACCGTGAACATTGGAGTGACAGCGATAATTCTAGGGACATAATTGTGAAGGCTTTTAAAGAGTCACTTAGGGGCTCAAGTAAATGAGCAGCTGCTGAACTCGAGTTTAGGAGCTTTTGGCATTTTTTTTGCCAAATCTCCTAAACTCAACTCCATAAAAGCCTATGTGTCCATGTACACATAGGCTTTTAGCAGAGTTTAGCAGCTTCCGCATTTAGGTGAGGTTAAACCTCCCTCTCCTGAACACAGAAGAATCACGTTCAGGATAGGAACGTTTTGACCGCTGGCCGTGGGAAAACGCAAAACCATGTTACCGCGTTTTGCTGCGAATTGCGTTTTCCCACGGCCGGCTGTAAGAGTAGGCTCATGTACATGGAGCCTAATGAGAATTCTGGGTACCATAGTTTTTTGTGATTTCATAGTCACACACTGGTTTGGTATCTACTTACTCTGCGCAACGCCATCTTTTATACTTTACCAGAAAATTGGGTATTATATTGTGTTTGTTTGCACTAAAAGTCATTTTAGCACATTTCTTCTTGAACATAAGCATTTGATAAAAAGTTGTTACTGTGCTGCATAAAAAAGCACAGCTTCCATCATTTTCTCCTACAGGGAGTCTGTAGGAGACTCCCTTGACATCTTGAGGGTTTAAGATCATTTGTCACTAAAAAAGCAGATTTTATAATGTTTTGCCCAAAATTTTAAAAAATTCTCAGAGAACACGTGGTTAAGTAAGTGTCAGCAAGCATATTCTGGGCCAGTACATGGGCTCCCAGCATTCCCAAATGTAGTAATGTAAGAATGTAGCAGAATGTAATATCGATAAGCGTAGGCGGAAAGTAAACTTTACAGCTGTAACACACTCTGTATAATTTGCTGGTTCAAATATTTGTCAAGTTTATAACATGGGTTTGTTTTACAAAATATTGATCCTTCTTCAATTACTGTACTGTGAAAACAAATGTGACACTAAGTTAGGTCTTTTTCCTTGCTTTTTCTGCATATGTCAGAGTCTAGTATGAAGGGCCTTGGGTAGGGCCAGGCAACCTTGATTAGCTGTCACTGTCATGCACATCTGCAAGGGAAAAGTCCTTAATTTGAGAATTTGACAGATCAGTTTGTGAAAAGGAATGTTGTTCTGACTTTTCAAAGCCCCAGGTCCATTTTTAGCAGAGTGAGATCTGCTGATGTAGGTACAGACTCATGGCCAAAACCTTGTACAACATAGGCTAGCTTTGCTTTTTACACCGCTAAGTTTAGGACATGGGCCAAGCAGAGAGCTTATGTTGCTATCCCCAAGCAGAGTGTAGTATTATTGCTGACCAGGGGCAGACTGACCATTCGAGCACTCGGGCACTGCCCGAGGGCCCAGGGTCAGTAGGGGGCCCCATGAAATGCACCTGGTACCTTTTATAGGCTTTTTCTGAGTTTGGGCAAGGACACAGAGGCCCCATGATCCCCTATTGCCTGGGGGCCCCATGAGTTGTCAGTCCGCCCCTGTTGCTGACTACACTGTTCATCTGGGAAAGCTGCAGGAAAGATAGCAAACGCTAGCTGGAGGATAAATACCAGCAACTTACCTGTTGTGTTATTATATATGTCAGGATGGTAGCACTTTCCTTTGCTTGTATAATGCATGGTTAGTTGTGTTGTTGCTGTTTAGGATAGGAAATACTGAAAGATTATAAAGAGAAGTGAAGCACAACCACTGCAAACAATGTCAATATACCTTTGTGTCCAATAGGTGTCTTTTTAATTTATTAAATATATTTTACTACTTGAAAGTTGCCATGTACAGCGCCTAATTGGCAAACATATAAAGAAGTGTATTAGATAAACATAGTGTATAAAGTATAAACAAAAACATATACTTTTTTTTATAGCAAACCCCAAATCAAACCTAACTAACTACAGTATATACAAAATGGAGGGAACACACATAAACAGGACAAGGTCAGGACAAGGATAGGAGACAAGGGGAGCAGGGAGCCAAGTACTGGGAGCTGGAAGCAGGATACAGGGAGCCAGGTACTGGGAGCTGGAAGCAGGATACAGGGAGCCAGGTACTGGAAGCTGGAAGCAGGAAACAGGGAGCCAGGTACTGGGAGCTGGAAGCAGGATACAGGGATCCAGGTACTGGGAGCTGGAAGCAGGATACGGGGAGCCAGGTACTGGGAGCCGGAAGCAGGAAATCCGGGGAGCCAGGTACTGGGAGCTGGAAGCAGGATACAGGGAGCCAGGTACTGGGAGCTGGAAGCAGGATACAGGGAGCCAGGTACTGGGAGCTGGAAGCAGGATAGGGGGAGCCAGGTACTGGGAGCTGGAAGCAGGATACAGGGAGCCTGGTACTGGGAGCCGGAAGCAAGATACAGGGAGCCAGATACTGGGAGCCGAAAGCAGGATACAGGGAGCCAGGTACTGGCAGCCGGAAGCAGGATACAGGGAGCCAGGTACTGGGAGCCGAAAGCAGGATACAGGGAGCCAGGTACTGGGAGCTGGAAGCAGGATACAGGGAGCCAGGTACTGGGAGCTGGAAGCAGGATACAGGGAGCAGGTCTCAGGATCAGGTACAAGGATCAGACTTAGGCAGCGACACGGCTTGCAGGAAGAACACTGAAGTACTGAACCTCAATTATTGGCATCCTTAAATACCTCACAAGAGCCCATGTTTGGTGCAGCATAATAACTTGGAAAGCCTGGCTGCTGGGAGACACCTGCTGGTGGTCACCGAAACTGTGCCCTTTGACTCCAGGAATAACAGTGCCACCAGCAGGTGACCCAAGTAATGACACAAGTCCGAACACTATGCCTGAAAGTAAAAAACCTTTTGTGTGCAGCAGCCCCCTTAATACTTACCTGAGCCCCATCGCGATCCAGTGCTGTGCATGAGAGCCTTGGCTCTCCGGGGACTCATTGGCTGAGACAGCAGTGGGAGTCATTGCCAATGAGGAGAGACAGGGGGTGGGGCTGAGCCATGGCTCTGTGTGTGAATGGACACACAAAGCAGCGGCTCTAAAGTGCACCTGTTTCAGTGCCCTCATAGCAAGCTGCATGTTCTGAGGACATTCGGCAGGAGTCAGGGGCCAGGAGCACCAGCAGAGGACCTGAGAAGTGGAGTATCAGGGCTGTTCTGTGCAAAACCATTACACAGAGCAGGTAAGTATGACATGTTAAAAAAATGCAGTTAATATCACTTTAAAGAATAACTCCAGGCAAAAAACTGCTTCCTGTTATATCCAGTTTACACTTTCATTCAGTGCCAAGAGTATGGCTTTGTTTATGTTTCCAACACTCTCAAAATAGACATGCGGTTCTCCTACACAGCAGCCGTCTTGTTGTTTGCGAGACCCTACTCTCCTCCTATCCAGTCCTCCTATCCAGTCAGAGAATCATTCACAAAATAAAAAACATTCTCTGAATGGACAAGGGAGAGGAGGGGCAGACAGGGCAACTTGTGTCTGAAATATTGTGAAAGGTATACGATTGATGCTGAGTGAATGTGTAATTCTGCTTTAATTCTACTGACATGCTATTAAATAATGTCCTTAACTGTGAAAGGATTAATATAGAAATAAAAACTATATAACAAAGGGAAAAGGTATGCCTCACAAGTCATTTATATAGGAAGATGGCTCATTAAATATAGCAGGCATATCATGATAGTCATGTCAAGATTTTAGGATTCCATATCTTAACAGTATTACATTTGTTCTATAGCGTTCAAAGACTGTGAATATACCTGACAACTTTCTGAAATCAGACTGAGGGATAACTTTTAGTGCAAAGCATGTAGGCAAAGGACATACGCCCCCAGCTATGAGGATCACAGAGAATTTGCACAAAACAATGGTTAAACTAACAAGCGCTTATAATGTATTTATTACAGGAACTTATATAGTGCCATCAATTTACACAGTGCTTTACATATATATATTGTATACATATTCACATCACATTCTCACACAGTGCTTTACATATATATATTGTATACATATTCACACAGTGCTTTACATATATATATTGTAGACATATTCACATCAGTCCTTAACCCTCAAGGAGTGTACAATCTAAGGTCCCTGACTGACATTTTTATAAACACCAGGGCCAATTTAGACAGGATCCAATTTACCTAGCATCATGTCTTTGGAGTGTGGGAGGAAACCAGAGTGCCTGGAGAAGCTCCATGTGGGCACAGGGAGAACATGCAAACTCCAAGCAGGTATTACTGTGGTTGGGATTTGAACCAACAACCCTAGAGCTACTAGGCAGAAGTGCTAACCATTTAGCCACTGTACTGTCCGACACTTATTTTCCTTTATATTGGCCTTTCAAAATAACAAGTGGAATATTTTATGGGTTGGATGAAAGGTTTAGTGCACCATAACATTTTTAATATTTAAATAATACATTCTCTACAGAGGTTTATACAAAGAAATAGGCAATTTTAAAGGAAAGAGGGACAGAGGGATTTGGTTCTGAAAGAGGGACAATCCATGAAAGAAGTGGACAGTTGGGAGTTACGTATGATGTTCTCAAATGCCCAGCATGCCGTTTTTTGCACACCATAAAGACCCCTCTGTGCACTTATTTAACATTCACAAATGAATGAAATCTCAAAGAATACTGCACACATGGCTGCATCCACTGAACCCCATGCACACTGGTGTAAAAAAATGCTGCTTCTACAGGAGTTTTGTGTTTTTCCTGTAGATGCAGCTCAATGTTATCATATACAGTTGCAAGAAAAAGTATGTGAACCCCTTGGGATTACGTGGAGTTTTGCATGAATTGGGCATAAAATGTGCTCTGAACGTCATCTAAGTCACAACAATAGAAGAACACAGTCTGCTGAACATAATACTACACAAACATTAGATGTTGCCATGGTTTAATTGCACATAACATGTAAACATTCACAGTGCAGGGAGGAAAAAGTATGTGAACCTTTGGACTTAATAACTGGTTGACCCTCCTTTGGCAGCAATAACCTCAACCAAACGTTTCCTGTAGTTGCAGATCAGACCTGCACAACGATCTGGAGTCATTTTGAACCACTCCTCTTCACAAAACTGTTTCAGTGTAGCAATATTCTTGGGATGTCTGGTGTGAATCGCTCTCTTAAGGTCATGCCACAGCATTTCAATCAGGTTGAGGTCAGGACTCTGACTGGGCCACTCCAGAAGGCGTATTCTGTGCTGTTGCAGCCATTGTTTTGTTGAATTACTTGTATGCTTTGGGTCATTGTCCTGTTGCATCACCCATCCTCTGCGGAGCTTCAGTTGGCGGACAGATGGTCGTACGTTTTCCTGCAAAATGTCTTGATAAACTCTGGAATTCATTTTCCCATCAATGACAACAATCCGTCCAGGCCCTGAGGCAGCAAAGCAGCCCCAAACTATGATGCTCCCTCCGCCATGTTTCACAGTGGGGATGAGGTTTTGATGTTGGTGTGCTGTGCCTTTTTTTCTCCACACATAGTGTTGTGTGTTCTTCCCAAACAACTCAATCTTGGTTTCATCTGTCCACAGTATATTTTGCCAGTAGTGCTGTGGAACATCCAGGTGCTCTTTTGTAAACTTCAAACGTGCTGCAATATTCTTTTTGGACAGCAATGGCTTCCTCCGTGGTGTCCTCCCATGTACTCCATTCTTGTTTAATGTGTTCCATATTGTAGATGTGTCAACAAAAATGTTAGCATGTGCCAGAGATTTCTGTAGGTCTTTAGCTGACACTCTGGGATTCTTCTTTACCTCATGCAGCATTCTGCGCTGTGCTCTTGCAGTCATTTTTACAGTTCGACCCCGCCTAGGGAGAGTAGCAACAGTGCTAAACTTTCTCCATTTGTAGACAGTCTGTCTTACCGTGGACACATGAACATCAAGGCTTTTGGAGATACTTTTGTAACCCTTTCCAGCTTCATGCAAGTCAACAATTCTTGATCGTAGGTCTTCTGAGAGCTCTTTTCTGCGAGGCATGGTTCACATCAGACAGTGCTTCTTGAAACCAGTAAACCCAAAACAGGTGTGTGTTTTTTAAGGGCAGGACAGCTGTCAGCAACACATCCAATATCATCACACTGATTGGAGTCAAGGTTGGCTCATTCCTGGCTCCAATTAGCTCTGGGAGAAGTCATTAGGCTAGGGCATCACATACTTTTTCCTCCCTGCTCTGTGAATATTTACACGTTATGTGCAATTAAACCATGGCAACATCTAATGTTTGTGTAGTATTATGTTCAGCAGACTGTGTTCTTCTATTGTTGTGACTTAGATGACGTTCAGAGCACATTTTATGCCCAATTCATGCAAAACTCCACGTAATCCCAAGGGGTTCACATACTTTTTCTTGCAACTGTATGTACATGCACATTAGGATGTTTAGAGTCAGAAAAAAATCCTTCTGGTTTGCATTTTGGTTTGGAGTTTTCTGGCAGAAAAAAAACAAATAACACACCTAATCGCACCTATATGAGCGTTTTTTCCTGCCAAGGGAACTGGCATTTTTGTAAGCCCATTGTGCATGGAGCCTAAGGCGTCATGCACACTGTGCATTTTAAATGCCGCTTCTAGAGGCGTCCTGTCTCTGTTAGCCTATGTGTCCATGCACACATAGGACTTTACAGGTATTTAGAGGCAGGAGGGTTTAGAGACAAAAAAAAAAAAAAATACACTGCCAGCATGTTCAAGAGGAGCAGCGTTTTAGCAGAAAAAAAACCTGATGTATCTAAATGGACTAACCCCTGGTTCACATCTGTGGATCCGCACAAAAATCCGTGCAGCTGCACCACCCGCACAGAGGAATGCGGACCCGCGGGCGGGTGCCATTAATTCTAATGGCACGCTGCCCGCACTGGAAATCGCAACTGTACTGGGAACCGAGGTTCCCGTGCGGGCTGCATTTTCCGTAGAAGTACAGGAACTTCTTCCCTGCGTGTCCCAGGCCACGGCAGTCCATTCAAATGAAAGGGCTTTCGTGCCCACGCAAAACGCGGCCCGGAGGAACACGGAGATGTGAACCTAGCCGTAAGCACTAGGCATGTTGATCACTTGGGCATTTATTCATTTCAATGGCCAAAATAAATTAATATTCTGGCCAATGAACTGATTAAACACCCAAGCACTTGACACTTTTAAATACTCCTAAGCGCGTTTGCAAAAACGTAGCTTTAACTGCGTTATTGGTGCTGCTTTATTTCTGCCAGGAGAAAGACATTTAGGCTACGTTCACATTAGCCTTGTTAGCAAGCGGCAGACAGGCGTCTGGGAAGCGTTTTTACCGTTTCTCAAACGCCTGGGAAAATTCTGCACATTGCAGCACATAGTGCTGTTCAAACGGGAGCGTTAGCAAGGCAAAACGGATGCCTCTGGTCGAGTCAGGAGGAGTTGAAGCCTCCTATTCAAGTCTATGGTGCCGGTGTTTGCAGTTCGGTTGCGAGGCGTTTTCAGAGCATTAACACCATTCAAACTTCATTATAGGCGTTTGTGGGGCGTTTTTAACGCTTGGCAAACGACTAGCAACTTCCGCTAAACCGCGCATGCAGCTTTTGCGGAGTGTTAAGAACGCTCCGCAAACGCCGGACCAACGCTTGTCAAGCGCATAGGGGCGTTTAGCAAGAGTTGGAAAAACAGTCAAGTGTGAACGAGCCCTAAGAAGAGCTGTGCAAATACCCAATGTGCATGAGACCTAAGTATGAAATATATACATGAGTTTATTTAGTTTAGGGCCTAGTACATAACTTTTCGTAGAGAGCTAAACATCAAAATGTATATGAATAAATTATTGTTATGTGCTGTTAAAACATTTAAATGAAAAAAAAAAAATCATGGTCTAAAATTGTCAGGATTTTACATATGCTGTGTTTGCAGCTGATCAGAATAGAACACACCGCATGTCCACAGTTTTTTTTCTTGCTAATATATTTTTGCTGCACCATAAGGAACTGCCTGCAGGTGAGCTTACTCTTAATTTATCCTTTGCTATATTGCTCCCAGGATTGGTACTCTCACAGATTAAATTTGCAAATGTACGCAACAAAGACTTCTTTTTATGATAAATTAGAAATAGAATTTACCATGTATTCTTCTCTGGTTAGTAGTGCTTGGGAATTTAATCATATTTATTTCTCCACAAAGCTGGCATCAAACAAATTTGGTCTATCTTAGCTGTCTTGACATTTTGATAGAGTGGCTGGGAATGTTTTTTTTCGTTTAAACATCTTGGTGCTAAAAATTATTCCACCTTTCCATATCACAAAGTTAAAAATGAAGGCTTAGCTTGGCTAGCGTGTGTGTTATTACGGTAATATAGTACCAGGCCTATGGGAGTAAATCTACACTGCTCAGTCTACATGCAGGTTGTAGGTCATGACTAATGAATGTGTAATAGATGAATTATATGCAAAGACTGACCCCCTTTTTAGGACACCTTAAAAGATGTTATCATCCCTCTCCAATATCAGAACTTTTCACATAGACAAGTCCATGGGGGAAGCTTTTCGTAAAGAGCTAGACCCACTTGCTTACGCTTTACCATAATTGTTACTAATTACAAAGCAATGACAAGGTGAAATTTGTGTAAATTAGACACTTGAATACTAATTTGTTATTAGCGCAGCAGCTACTTAAGTACTTTGATTGCTGCAGAATCACTGGGGACAAATGAAGCTGCTAATTACACTGGCCTGTATGGAACACACGTGGGTGAAAAATGTACTGAGCAGTAATAAGTTGGGCCTCCTTCTGTAGCAGAACAGAAATATCTTACATTACTTTGGGATTTTATTCATTTTATGCACTTGCAGGTGTAAAAACCACCTTTATTAAACATTGTGTTGCATATATTAAAAATGTCACCCCTGCACTACTGAACCCAGGGAACATTCTTATCTTTTCCAGCCTGGACGTATTCACTTCTTTTTGCTCGAAATGCATCGCTTTGCACTTCATTCATTATACTGCTTATAAGATTTTCTCTTTTTTGCATGCTGTCCATTCTAGTTGGACTTTTGTCTTTTTTCAGTCAGACTAACTATGTAACTATATATGTAACTGTGTAACTATTCATATTTGCTTTCTTTTAAGTCCCCTCTCCTTTCTGTACTGCCACTACTACTTTGGCTTTTCAAATCCTAAACCCTCTCATCTGATTCTGATGCTTAAAGTGTTACTAAACCCAGGAGCCTGCATTCAGTATATCTGGTCTCAAACAGTACACAGAACATGGAAATGCAATTATTTTAGTAAATATAAACTGCTATATACCTTTTCTCATCAGCAGTTAGAGCAGTCTTGTGTCTTCTATCAATGTCCAGCCTAAGCCGAGTACTGGTTAAAGCCTGTAGGAGTTTTTTTTCTGCTCTAGGAGGATGCAAAACCCCTGACCTCTGTCTGGGCAGTGCTGATTGGCCCTGTGCTGATCATGTGCACTCTCACAAGAAGAAAAAAATCCTTTCTAGCAGTACACACTAACCTGAGCATGTGCATGTGGCTATGGGTTCAGTGTGTCTTATCAGGAGATAAGATGTGGACATTTGAACAATAGGAGGGGCAGAGAACACAGGATCAAATAGCCTTTTTACACAGTGCAGAGGATTAACCCCTTAGGTTCCACAGTGAGTATAACAAGCATGCTTGACTGCATATACGGACTGATTTTACTGTTGTGCGTTTAGTAACATTTTAATTCAATGCTTTTAAAGCAAGAGTGGCTTATATGTATTAGTCACCTATACATGCCTGGGCACTCAGCAAAATCCCTTGTTGTTGGCCAAATCTCTGAGGAACAAGCTAGGAAAATTCACCCAATTTATGATTCCGCAGGGTGTGTCTGCAGAAGTCATAGAGTGCCTATGGATGTAAGATCATTTCTGATATTGCAATAATTGATTTGTTGGGGCAAAAATCATCTAATGCGGTGGTTGTCAACCTATGAGCTAAAGAGGGCCTCAAATGTAGCCTCTGACATTACCAAAGGGCCACACAAAATATTCAATATATATAATGCTTGAGTGGACTGTCAGAAACTGCAGACCTAATAGATGAAATGAGAGAGTGGACATGCTAAATTTTTGGCTGGGGATATGCTGCAGAAGACAATACAAAACTGGCATGTTATATAAGGTTAGTAGAGATCAATACTATTACCCTAATCAATGATCCCACTACAAACTGCTCAGGGCCGCACATCGTATACCAAAGGCAAAACGTGATATTCCCATTGCACACATTCTTGAAAATGGCTGTTTGGTATTGTTGGGTGCTGTAGTGACTACAGGCTGGGAACCGTAGACAATCCAAGTGAAGAAATGTCACCAGCACACCAAGGATTCCTCAAAATGGTCCAAAGCTTTATTTTGTGGTCACATGGTAAACACAAGGCAACGTTTCAAAGCCACGCAGAGCCCCTTCGTCAGGCAAGTGACTACTTGCCTGATGAAGGGGCCCTGCGTGGCTCCGAAACGTTGCCTTGTGTTTACCATGTGACCACAAAATAAAGCTTTGTACTGGTGACATTTCTTCACTCATACCAAAGGGTCACATGCGGGAACCAGTGATCTAATGTCTGTGGACCTAGGCACAACAATCATCTAATGTCTATGGATACCTATGCACAAACTGTCTTCTCAGCTGTGAGAAGATAACTTGTTTGAAGTCGGACACCTCTTTATCGCTTTATAGTCCTTTGATAAGATTTGTGATTTTGCTTGAAAATGCCTAAGACCCCATGTATACGAGCAGCTCTTAGACTCGAGTTTAGGAGCTTTTGGCATTTTTTTCCAAAGCTCCTAAATTCAACTCCATAAAAGCCTGTGTGTCCATGTGTCAAGGTCCTACCTTTTCCCAGAGGTTATGTTACTCCATGTGCTAGCATCCATCTTGGATTTCTGCTGAGCATGATGGGAATCTTTTATGCCTTCAGGTCTCTGAGGTCCATCCCCCAGAGGGGTGTGGCTGAGTACATATAAGCCTGGGATCTGCACATGCTCTTTGCACTTGTGTCTTGTGTCTTTGTCTTGCTACAGCTCTGTGTATACGCTCGTGACTCTTCTGGTATTCTGACTCGGCTTGTGACTAAGACCATTCTCTGTGTTTCCCTTTGATCTGACCTTCCGTTGCTGAACCCGGCCCGTGACCTGTGATTCTCTGTCTACTGTTCTGTACTGTTTTGTCCCGTTGTTATTGACCCGGCTTGTCTGACTACGCTATTGTCATTCTCACCAGCTACACGCCATTGGCGGCGGCCATTACCGCAGCTGGGGTGTCTCGGGGGCCGCGACCTGGTCCCTGGTTGCGTCAAGTCCATCCCCACCATCAGGGGCCCTGGTGAAGGGCAGCCTGGGACTTAGACTCCGCGCCCTGAGGGACTTCAGTCTGTTGGTGGTGGTTGTCGTCAGCCAGTGCGTTACCCTGCCACTAGGCCTACCTGTCCGTTCCACAGCCCTGCCCTGACATTACACAAGTGCCATGAATCCTGACGGTGCAGGTACGCCTTCACTTCCAATGTTGGTCGCCAGACTGGATCAACAGGATCTCCTGTTGGATCAGTTCGCTCAGGCGTTGCAAACTCTGCTGGCACGCACCGCGCACCTTACTCCTGGTGTTATTAGGCCGGTGGTCGCTCCCGCTGCTGTTCCGCTTGCTGTGCCTACCGCCGCGGCTGATGCGGCACCCGCGGTGTCCAGAGGTATGACCGGTTCAGCCCCTCTTCCACAGCGCTTTGGGGGTGAGCCGAGTCAGTGTCGTGGGTTCCTTAACCAGGTGGGGATTTACTTTGAATTAATCCCCTACGCTTTTCCGACTGAGAGGTCAAAGGTGGGTTTCCTCATCTCACTACTCTCAGACAAGGCCTTGGCCTGGGCGAATCCCTTATGGGAGAGGAATGACCCAGTGATTCACGAGTTTTCCGGTTTTGTCGATGCCTTCCGTAGGGTATTCGATGTACCGGCTCGCTCCGCCTCGGCTGCCAAGCTGCTCATGTCTATGCATCAGGGTTCACGGACCGTGGCCGAGTACGCCATAGAGTTTCGTACCCTGGCAGCAGAGGTGGGTTGGAACAATGAGGCTCTGGTGGCTGCGTTTTCTCAGGGTCTTTCTGATGCATTGAAGGACGAGATAGCAGCCAAGGAATTGCCTGTGGAGCTGGAAGCACTAATTTCCTTCCTGATCCTGATTGATACCAGGCTCAGGGAGAGGCCTTCACTCAAGGAACGCCTGCGGAGGCCTTCCAATCGACTGGCACCTGCGTTTTCTATCCCACCCATTCCTCCCTCTCCTCCCACGCCTCCTGGGGATAGATTGTCTGGTGGTGAGCCCATGCAGCTGGGGTTTGCTCGCCTTTCCGAGGGAGAGCGGGCCGCTCGGCGTCGGGAGGGTCGCTGCCTGTACTGTGGTCTTGGTGGGCACTTACGGCAGTCCTGTCCGGTCCGTCCGGGAAACGCTCGCACCTGAGATCCTGTCGGGGACAGATCTTGGGTGGAGTCTCCTCGTCCCCGGCGTTCCGCAGAGATAAGCCACTGATCACCGTTGTCCTCTCTTGGGCGGAGGGCTCGGTGACGGCCCAGGCGTTGGTAGATTCTGGGGCCGGCGGGTTGTTTATGGACAGCTCGTTTGCTGCCCAGCACTCCATTCCCCTGCAGGCTCGAGTTACCCCATTGGTTCTCGAGGCGATAGATGGCAGGCCCCTGCAACCACCGCAAGTTACCCACGAGACTATGCCAGTTGAAGTAGCTATTGGGGCTGTTCACAGGGAGTTGGCCTGTTTCCAGGTGATTTCTTCTCCGCACTATTCGGTGGTTTTGGGGTATCCCTGGCTCCAGATGCACAATCCAACCTTCAATTGGCAAACTGCCGAGATTCTCTCGTGGTCTCCACAGTGTGGGGCCGGGTGCATCCGTGGGCCGGTTAAGGTGTTGTGTGCCTCCTCAGACTCTGCGTTGCCCACTGATTATGGGGAGTACCAGGACGTGTTTGATAAGGTACGCGCTGGTGCCTTACCTGCTCATCGTCCTTACGACTGCGCCATATCCTTGCAACCCGGTGCCACTCCTCCGCGTGGCAGGGTGTATCCTCTCTCGGTTGCGGAGAATAAGGCCATGGAGGAGTACGTTGCGGATGCACTTTCCCGGGGGCACATTCGTAAGTCTACTTCCCCAGCAGGAGCGGGCTTTTTCTTTGTAAAGAAGAAGGGTGGTGAATTGAGGCCTTGCATCGATTATAGGGGTCTCAATCGAATCACCACTAAGAATGCATACCCGATTCCCTTGATTACTGAGTTGTTCGACCGCCTTAAGGGGGCAACAGTCTTTACCAAACTTGACCTTAGGGCGGCGTACAACCTCGTACGGATCAAACAGGGGGATGAGTGGAAGACCGCGTTTAACACCAGAACCGGGCACTACGAATACCTGGTGATGCCCTTCGGGTTGTGTAACGCGCCCGCAGTGTTTCAGGAATTCATAAATGATGTCCTTCGTGACTTGTTGCAGCAGTGCGTGGTAGTTTACTTGGATGACATCCTGGTTTACTCTGCCTCCATGGAGTCCCATATCCAGGATGTCAAGCAGGTGCTGCAACGATTACGTGAGAACGAACTTTTTTGTAAACTTGAGAAGTGCGAATTCCATCGATCCCAAGTTGCCTTTTTAGGCTACATCATTTCTGCGGAGGGATTCTCCATGGACCCTCAGAAGGTTTCGGCGGTTCTGCAGTGGCCTCGTCCCAATGGTCTTCGGCCCATTCAGCGCTTTTTGGGTTTTGCCAACTACTATCGGAAGTTCATCAGGAACTTCTCCACGCTGGCAAAACCTCTCTCAGACCTAACCAAGAAGGGCAGCAATCCTCACGAGTGGCCATCCGAGGCCATCGTAGCTTTTGAGGCTCTGAAATCCGCCTTCACTTCGGCCCCGATACTGTCTCATCCCAATCCTGGATTGCCCTTCGTCCTTGAGGTTGATGCATCCGAGACGGGAGTAGGCGCTCTCCTGTCTCAACGTCGGTCGCCCGATGGACCCCTACTTCCCTGTGGGTTCTACTCCAGGAAGCTTTCCTCTGCAGAGTGCAACTACCAGATTGGAGATAGGGAGTTGTTGGCAATCATTCTGGCTCTCAAGGAATGGAGGCACCTGCTCGAGGGCTCCGCAGTTCCGGTCCTCATTCTTACCGATCATAAGAACCTGACTTACCTTTCGGAGGCCAAAAGATTGACACCCCGTCAGGCCAGATGGGCCTTGTTCTTGTCGCGGTTCAACTATGTGGTCTCCTATTTGCCTGGTTCCAAGAATGTCAGGGCTGATGCATTATCGCGGCAATACTCTGAGTTGTCCAGGGAGGACTCTGAGCCAACCTCGGTCATACCTCCAGATCATATCCTGGCTGCCATTCGTACCAGTCTGACTTCTCCCCTTGGGGAGCAGATTTTGGCGGCTCAAACTGACGCTCCTCCCGAGAGACCGGAGGGTAGATGTTTTGTACCCGAGGGGTTGCGCACCCGTCTGCTGCGTACCTACCATAACTCCAAAACTGCCGGGCATCCGGGGAGAAACCAGTTGTCTTGGGTCGTCTCTCGGTTGTTCTGGTGGCCAACTCTCCGTGCCGACATCGCCTCTTATGTAGCGGCATGTTCGATCTGTGCCCAGAATAAATCTCCACGGCATCTTCCAATGGGTCTTCTGCAACCCATTCCCAATGGGGAGCGTCCTTGGTCACACCTGGGCATGGACTTTATTGTAGACCTCCCTGTGTCTCGGGGCCATACGGTCATCCTCATGGTCGTCGATCGTTTTTCCAAAATGTGCCATTGTATTCCACTCAGGAGATTACCAACAGCGCAAGAACTGGCCACGGTCTTTTCCAGGGAGATTTTTCGCCTGCATGGGTTGCCCAAGGTGATTGTCTCGGACCGCGGGAGTCAGTTCGTGTCCAGATTCTGGCGCGCCTTCTGCTCCCAGTTGGGCATTAGTCTCTCCTTTTCTTCAGCCTACCACCCGCAGTCCAATGGGGCTGCGGAGCGTTCCAATCAGGCCTTAGAACAATTCCTTCGGTGTTATATCTCGGACCATCAGGACGATTGGGTCGATCTCCTGCCTTGGGCAGAGTTTGCCAGGAACTCAGCGGTCAACTCCTCCTCCGGGATGTCCCCCTTCATGGCCAACTATGGGTACCAACCCGCGGTATTACCTGAGAGGTTCTCACCACAGGACATTCCGGCTGTGGAGAACCATCTTGCTGCCCTACGTTCTTCATGGGGGCAGATCCAGAGGGCTTTGAGGGACTCGGCTCAGCGTCAGAAGTTCCAGGCTGATCGCAGACGGTTGCCCGCTCCTTCTTACCAGGTCGGCGATCGGGTGTGGTTGTCTACTCGTAACCTCAATCTTCGGGTGCCCACACCCAAACTAGCTCCCCGTTTTGTCGGTCCTTTTCGCATTCTCCGCAAGGTGAATCCGGTGGCCTATGCCCTTGCCCTTCCACCTGGGATGCGGATCTCCAATATCTTTCATGTATCACTGTTGAAACCTCTGATCTGCAATCGCTTTACTACCTCTCTGCCTCGGCCCCGTCCCATTCGGGTTGACGGTCATGAGGAGTATGAGGTGAGCCGGATCCTGGACTCTCGATTGGTGCGCGGCCGATTACAGTTCCTGGTTCATTGGCGTGGTTATGGTCCCGAGGAGCGTTCCTGGGTTCCTTCCGAGGATGTCCATGCTCCTGCCCTCCTCCGCGCGTTTCATACCCGCTTTCCTCAGAAACCTTTTGTTGAGCCGCGGAGGGGGAGGGGCCCTTGAGGAGGAGGTACTGTCAAGGTCCTACCTTTTCCCAGAGGTTATGTTACTCCATGTGCTAGCATCCATCTTGGATTTCTGCTGAGCATGATGGGAATCTTTTATGCCTTCAGGTCTCTGAGGTCCATCCCCCAGAGGGGTGTGGCTGAGTACATATAAGCCTGGGATCTGCACATGCTCTTTGCACTTGTGTCTTGTGTCTTTGTCTTGCTACAGCTCTGTGTATACGCTCGTGACTCTTCTGGTATTCTGACTCGGCTTGTGACTAAGACCATTCTCTGTGTTTCCCTTTGATCTGACCTTCCGTTGCTGAACCCGGCCCGTGACCTGTGATTCTCTGTCTACTGTTCTGTACTGTTTTGTCCCGTTGTTATTGACCCGGCTTGTCTGACTACGCTATTGTCATTCTCACCAGCTACACGCCATTGGCGGCGGCCATTACCGCAGCTGGGGTGTCTCGGGGGCCGCGACCTGGTCCCTGGTTGCGTCAAGTCCATCCCCACCATCAGGGGCCCTGGTGAAGGGCAGCCTGGGACTTAGACTCCGCGCCCTGAGGGACTTCAGTCTGTTGGTGGTGGTTGTCGTCAGCCAGTGCGTTACCCTGCCACTAGGCCTACCTGTCCGTTCCACAGCCCTGCCCTGACACCATGTACACATAGACTTTTAGCAGAGTTTAGGATCTGCCACGTTTAGGTGAGGTTAAACCTCCCTCTCCTGAACGCGGAAGAATCGCGTTCAGGATAGGACCGTTTTGACCGGCGACCACAGGAAAATGCAAAATCGGCGCTCAGGGTAGGCTCGTGTACATGGGCCTTAAAAAATATATTTTTTATCTCATCAGAAATGCAACTTGCTGTCCCCATGTTCCAGTACTCTGTTTTGGTAAATTGAGGTGAGCTTGGGCACCCTCTGAACTCATCTCTGTCTAAATGTTTAGGTTCATTCATTCATTTTCCCTCCAGTCAGTTGCCGGCTGGTTTATTCCATGCCTTGCAGCACATGTAAACAAAGGGGTGGGATGCTGGTGACTCCAGTACCCTTATATTCCCATAGATACATTCCCATATCTAGCCAATGACATTTACCCCTTTGTTTACATGTGTGAGGTGGGAAATGCCCCGGCCTGTAGCTGCTTGGAGTGGAAAAAGGTACAACTTAGATGTTTGGATAGAGGTGAGTTCAGAGGAAACCAAAGCTCATCTCTATATGGCAAACTATAAATGCATAACAGCCAAACCCCTCAGCACATCAGGACTTATAGAGGAAGAGTGGAAAAAATTCTGTTAGAGCTCATTTATGCTTGTGGCTAAGGGGGTTTAAACACGTGACTGACCTGCATTTTTACCACCCCTGATTTTTTTACATGTTCACATGACACGAGTCTTCCAAAATGCAGTTAACCTGCAGTTTTCATGCGGGTTAGCTGTGCTTTCCCATAGACTTCTATGAGATCCTTCAGTTTTGGTGCAGTTTCAGAAAGCGCAGGCACTCCTGCAGGCTGCATCTTTGGTGCACTTGCGTAAACTGCCATAAAATAGCAGGATATAATAGAAATCTATGGGAAAGCGCAGCTATTAGCTGTGCTTTGCCAGAAGCACAGCAGGACTGCACTGGGGCAGTGTGAAGACGCTCCAATGTGTAGGTAAGACTATGGGGCTGATTTAGGCCCCTTTAACATGGGCGTTCTGTGTTTTTCATCAGTTCAGTCACATTTTTTCCAAGACAAAATGGATCAGTTCACATCAGTTTTTCATCAGTTTACATCCGTTTTCCACCAGTTTACATCCGTTTTCCATCAGTTTTTCATCCATTTTTCATTAGTTTACATCCATTTTTCACCCATTTTTCATTTGTTTTTTATCCGCTGTTGTCTGTTTACATCAGTTTTTCATCTGTTTACATCTGTTTTTGTCTGTTTACATCCATTTTTTTGTCCGTTCCACTTTTTTTAATGCAAGGAAAATAGGGTTTTCTCCCGTTAAAAAAACGGATGTTAACGGATGCGGATATTAACGGATGTAAACAGATGATCATCTGTTTACATCCACTAGTCCATAGAAATACACGGGTGTCCATTTTTTATCCATAAACAGACAGATGTAAAATGGACATATGGAATGCCTGTGTGAAAGGAGCCTTACTAAAACTGGATAGTGCAACATCTGGTGCATAGAAACCAATCAGCTTCCAGGTTTTATTGTCAAAGCTTAGTTGAACAAGCTGAGGTTAAAAGCTGATTGGCTACCATACACAGCTGCACCAGATCTGGCACTCTCCAGTTTTAGTAAATCAAGCCCTATGAAATTGGAGATTGTTAGTGCAATGTCTAAGTATCTATTTCTGTGACTTTAGCTTTAGCATATACCCTGGACTGCAATCTGCTGGCAGGTCAGTAAAATGGGAAAACTTCTAAGGGTTCATGAACATGGACATTTCTAGGCATTTTATATGCCTAGTGTAAACCACCCAGGAGGCTGCAGGTGTTGTTTACAATATATATATAAATGAAACAATATACAGAAGTTTGATGGTAGAAAAATACATTGTACACGCATGCGTGGGTACATGCCAATGCAAAGAGGCATTGTTTACAAGAGTAGGGCCGCATACAGCCATTTACTTGTATGGTGGGCTGTATGTGCCACCTGCCACTCCCTGGGCATGGGAAAGGATTGGTAAATTTATCCTATGCCTATGAAATGCTTAGAGACGTCCATGTGCATGGATTCTTACTGTGCAATAGTATAATTATTCCTGTAACTGGGAGAAAGATTGTGACATGGGGAGAGAACTATAGTTCAGTATAGTGAATTCTTACATGTACTGACATTGGTGATGTGTGGTCCACGGGAAGGGGGGGGATTTTGATCCTACGTTATACAGCCTGCAAAAAAACAGCGCACCAAGGGGTGATCCACCAAAGAAAAAACATGTTTAATGTATGATGCCAGAGAACTCTACTCTCCCAGGTTGGCAAAATACTGGCTTGCGGCACATAAGTGTGTCTGCGTTTTGTGAGAAAAGACAGCTGTGAAAGTCATCCCTAGCTGCCTGTGTGTGTAATGCCATCTGACATCATGACACTGAGTTGTATGTATCCATTCAGAGTTGATGGGAAGTCTGTACTGTGCTCTGGAAAATTTCCCTAATGCCCATTTTGGTTCTTAGAAGCACAGTAGCCACGTTCTTTGCAAGTAAATGAACTGTTTACATCTTCCTGAATTCTCAGGGTGCAGAGACTGGCAACTTCATGCAGACATAAATTAATATAGAATAAGAATACACATACAGAACACCAGTGTGTAGCTATGCGTTTGTTCAGATATAGGCTTTATGTGTTCTTGTCTGTAGGTGCTATAGCCATATGAACAGCAGTCTGCCTGACTGTTTACAGGTATAAAAAACAAAGTATTCCCAAACTTAGCTCATCAGTAATGACATTTTTTTTGATTACATAGAAAATTAAAATACACAGATTTGGAAAATGCTACATCATGTTCATTCATGTTAATATAGATCAGTGTACACATATAACATCCGCCTAGTATGATATTTAACATTTAACATTCTACCTATGTCCTATATGATCATGCTTTGATTCGCTTTTGCCCTCTTTATATTAGCTGGAAGGGACACACTATACTGTGTATATATTGCATGTCAATGGATCACATCCATGTGTAGTTAAAGTGGTATTAAATGCAAAACCAAAAATGTAATACAGTGGTCTCCAAACTGCAGCTCGTGGGCTGGATGTGGCCCTTTGCTTGCTTTTAATCCGTCCCCCCACTGTCAGCAACAGTGGGACACTATTCCTCTCACTGACACCAATGATTGGTCATTATCCCCCCCCCCAATTTTAAAGATGAGGCATTATTCCTCCCATTGACACAGATGGGGCACTATTCCTCCCACTGACACAGATGAGGCACTATTCTTCTCATTGACACAGATGGGGCACTATTCCTCCCACTGACACAGATGGGGCACTATTCTTCTCATTGACACAGATGAGGCACTATTCTTCTCATTGACACAGATGAGGCACTATTCTTCTCATTGACACAGATAGGGCACTATTCTTCTCTTTGACACAGATGGGGCACTATTCTTCTCATTGACACAGATGGGACACTATTCCTCCCATTGACACAGATGGGGCACTATTCTTTTCATGACACAGATGGGGCACTTTTCCTCCCATGACACAGATGGGCACTATTCTTCCCATGACAAAGATGGGGCATTATTCCTCCCATTGACACAGATGGGGCACTATTCCTCCCACTGACACAGATGGGGCACTATTCTTCTCATTGACACAGATGGAGCACTATTCTTCTCATTGACACAGATGGGGCACTATTCCTCCCATTGACACAGATGGGGCACTATTCCTCCCATTGACACAGATGGGGCACTATTCCTCCCATTGACACAGATGGGGCACTATTCTTCTCATTGACACAGACGGGACACTATTCTTCCCATGACACAGATGGGGCACTGTTCCTCCCATGACACAGATAAGGTACTTTTCCTCCCATTGACACAGATGGGGCACTATTCCTCCCATTGACACAGATGGGGCACTATTTTTCCCATTGACACAGATGGGGCACTATTTTTCCCATTGACACAGATGAGGCATTATTCCTCCCATTGACACAGATGAGGCACTATTACTCCCATTGACAGAGGTGGGGCACTATTCCTCCCATTGACACAGATGAGGCACTATTTCTGACACTGACACCAACCATGGGGAACTATTCCTCCCCCTACTACCAAAGAGGGGACACAATTTACTCCCACTGACACCAGGATATTTTCTACTCCCACTGGCCACATTCCGGTCCCCCTAAAGTTTGGGAGGGCAGTAAACTGGCCCTATGTTTAGAAAGTTTGGAGACCCCCGATGTAATATATTGCAGCTTACCAATCATTAGATGTGGTGGCTTTATTAGTTTTCTTTTCTTTGGCTTTTTTCCTTGTTTTCACCTGGTGATCTGGCCAGTAACACACCTCCTGTATTAAAGTGCCCCCAATCTGGAGGAATAAGCATAGGAGGCACAGCAGACAGCAGCATAGTCGGGAGGGGGGGGGGAGTTTTAAATGTATTAGCAGAATTGAATACAAATAACACATTTTTAGGTTTTAAATGCTGGAGAGTTTGTGCAGATGAAAATAGAAGAAAGACATTCTAAAAAAGGAAACAAATGCAGCCATCACATCTAAGAATTGGTAAGCTGCAATATGATAAATGTTTGCTTTTGGATTTAATACCGCTTTAAACCCAAAATAATGTAGTATATTGTAGCTTACCAATCACGTGGTGGCTGCATTCGTTTTTTGTTTTTTTTAATCTTTTTTCCTCTGTTTTCACCTGGTGATCTGACCAGTAACACACCTCCTGTATTAGAGTACCCCCACTCTGGATGAAAGAGCACGGGGGGCACAGCAGACAGCAGCATTGTCAGTCTGAGGGGAGGGGTATGTTAGATGGACTAGCAGATTTAGATACTGTACACTAACAAATTGAAGCCAAACTCCAGCTCACACTGCAGTTACACAAACAGTAACAGCAGCAGTTTGTTTTCTTTTGGAATTAAGGTTTTACATGTAAAAATGTAATTGTAAAAACCCGGGTTAGTGGTAAATGGTTTGTCTCAACCCTCTGACTGCCACATTTGCAGGATTGTTTATTCTGTTGAAAAATAATAGACTTACTGATTGGATCGCCAGATGAAAATAAAAGAAAGAACTCCTAAAAAAGAAAACAATTGCACATATCACAAATAAGAATTGGTAAGCTGCAATATAATAAATGTTTGCTTTTGGGTTTAATACTGCTGCTTTAATGGCTGTGAAACCTCAAAACATTTTATGTAAGCTGACTTAAAGGAGAAGTACAGCTACAGCTTGTTTGGCTGTACTTCTCTTATGGATCACAGGAGTGCAGTTTGTTCAGCATTATTGTGACCTGTTTTCAGCTGACAGCCACTAACAGTCACTGATCTCTGCTCAGAACGGCAGGGAGAACTGAGCGATCAGGTAAGTATAATTGAAAAAAAAAAATCACTTTAAAATGTAAATGTTTATTTAAATGTTAAAGATCAATGTGAGCTAATCTATTTTACACCTTCTACTGTCCATATACTTAAACTAGGAGTAAACTCCCTTGGTTTCATTTTACCCATAGGTAAGCCTGTAATAAGACTTACCTATAGGTACGGTAAATAACACTTAACCACTTCCTGTCCGGACACTTTCACCCCCTTCCTGTCCAGGCCAATTTTCAGCTTTCAGCATTATCACACTTTGAATGACAATTGCGCGGTCATGCAACACTGTACCCATATGAATTTTTTAGCATTTATTTGAGACAGATAAAGCTTCATTTTAGTGGTATTTATTCACCACTGGGATTTTTATTTTTTTTTCTATGTAAATGAAAAAGTCCAAAAATTTTGAAAAAAAGTTTTTCTTATAAAATTTTGCAAATAAATAATATTTCATCATAAATCTTGGCCAAAATGTATTCCGTTATCTTTTTAGTAAAAAAAAAAAAATAACACAAATTAGTTTATAACCAAAAATTATAATTTTTTAAATTTTTTTTTTTACTTTTTTTTATATTATTATTATTATTTTTTTTTAAATACTGTCACCCTGGCAGTACAGTGTCACCATGGTGACACTGTACTACTTGTGGGGTGTGATGAAGATTTTTTTTTTTTACACTGATTGCTTTTACACCCATAATGGCTGTAAAAGCAATCATTTCTCCTTCTCTCTAGCTGCATTCTTACAGCCATTGAGAACTACTGAGTGAGCTGTGATTGGTCACAGCTTGTCACATGGTACAAGGCTGTTGTGAATAGCCTTGTACCGTGTGACCTCTGTGATCGTTCACAGATTTCACACATAGTAAGCAATGATGTCACAAGTGACATCTTGCCTACTACTCTGCATGTGATCACTGATTGGCCAATCAGTGATCACATGGTCAGGACCTCACACAGAGGTCCCGTCCGGCGATCGGTGTTCCACTGTGTCCAGAGGACACAGCGGGCACTGGATCGCGGGGCTGCGCGCTCTGAGTGAGCGCGCACAACTAGAAAATGCGGGTGCCGTTTATGAACAGCAACCCGCCCCTAGAGTGACACCGTCCTGCCATTTAAAAACAGTAGGCAGACGGCAAGTGGTTAAACGTTCACCGTTTAGGAGATATTCAATCTGGCAGCAGTGGGTGACGTCCTAGGCGCATGTGCTCTGAAGGAATGGCATACCCGTGCCGTTCCTTCAGAGCCCTGTGCCGCGCGCATGTGTGGGAGTGATGTAATTGCGGCTCAGCCATTCCTACCGCCGAAGCCCGCGAACCCGGAAAGCTTCGTTTTCAGATAAGTCTGTTATAATGTGCTAGTATGTGGTGCACAGTAGCACATTATGACTTAAACTGCCCGGGGCCTGATTTTTTATTTTTTGCTGTGGTTTACTGCTGCTTTTACCACTTCCCGCCTGCCATATAGTCCAATGTCGGGCACAAGGGGGTTGTCTCATTCTGGGAAGACGTCATATGATGTCCTCCCATTCTCACCACGCATGCGCAGCTCAGGGAGCATGCAGCGCGGCGATCAACGGTGCGCTGTGTCCCTCGGACACAGCGGATCACCGATCTACGGAAAGAGCCGAAGATGTCGGCTCGATCATGTGATCAGCTGTGTCCAATCACAGCTGATCACATGTAAACAGGGAAATGCCGGTTATCACGCTGACAGCTCGAGAGGAGAGGAGAGCCAGTAATCAGCATTCTGTGGAGGGGACATGTACACTGATCATCAGGGCACTGATGATCAGTGTGCCCTGACGATCAGTGTGGCCCCTGAAGTGCCACCAGTCAGTGTCCATCAGTGCCAGCTGTCAGTGCTAAACAGTGCCACGTGCCAGTGCCCATCAGTGCCACATCAATGCCACATATCAGTGCCTACCAGTGCACATCAATACCACATATCAGTGCCCATCTGAGCTGCTTTTCAGTGTCACCCATCAGTGCCAGTCAGTGCCACCTATCAATGCCAATCAGTGCCACCTATCAGTGCTGCCAGTCAGTGCTGCCTATCAGTGCCAGTCAGTGCCGCCTAACAGTGCCAGTTAGTGTCACCTAACAGTGCCAGTCAGTGCCGCCTATCAGTGCCAGTCAGTGCCGCCTATCAGTGCCATATATCAGTGCTGCTTTCAGTGCCCATCAGTGATGCCTGTCAATGCCCATCAGTGCAGCCTATCAGTGTCCATCAGTGCAGCCTCATTAGCGCACATCAGTGAAGGAGAAAAATCACTTATTTACAAAATTTTATAACAAAAACTAAGAAAAAACTTTTTTTTTTCAAATTTTCAGTGGTTTTTGGTTTGTTTAAGAAAAAATAAAAACACAGAGGTGATTAAATACCACCAAAATAAAGCTCTATCTGTCACAAAAAAATGATAAAATTTCATATGGGTACAGTGTTGCATGACCGTGCAATTGTCATTCAAAGTGTTACAGCGCTGAGAGCTGGAAATTGGCCTGGGCAGGAAGGGGGTATAAGAGCCCTGTAGGCTAGTGGTTAAAGAGGAACTTCATTAGGTGTAACTGGAACATTGATCTTGTTACAATGACATCTGAAAGTGGGTGGGATGTACAAGGCAGCAAGTAAACATGTTGTCTCTGAAGTGTTCTTCTGAATGGAAGGCTAATTCAAGTGGCCATTCTGTTATTTGGGTTGACAGCAGAATCTAATTGTGTTTGCTAAGATGATGTTTTCCAACACTGCCTGTTATGTGTAGAAGTGCACTACAATAGTAAGTACAGTAAGTTACTTGTGTGTGGATTGAACAGAATTCCTAATTACAGCTGGAGAATTAGTTTTTTAGGTGATATCTAATTATGTGCCAAAATTAAACTTACACCTTCGGCATGGAATGGACTTCTACATGAATTAAATGTTTCTGCAAAATATAAAGGAAATGTGTAGTGCTTTGATTTATATACTATGTATTTAGTTATTATGTCCATAAATGTTCTAAAATATGTTATTATTTTATGTTTTGTAGCTCAAGCAACCAGTGATAGTGAGCAGAATCATTGTCATTTTCAGACTTATGTTACAGTTCTAATGTAACATTTTCATGTACTGTACACCCTGTTCCAAATTATTATGCAAATTCTATTTAAGTGTCACAAAGATTAAATATTTTGTTTTTCAGTTTAACTCATGGATGGCATTGTGTCTCAGGGCTCTTTTGATCACTGAAAACAATCTCGGACACCTGTGATTAGATTGGCAGGTGAGCCCAATTTAAGGAAAAACTTAAAGGAGGGTGTTCCACATTATTAAGCAGAGCACCATTTTTAAGCAATATGGGGAAGCAAAAGGATCTCTCTGCTGCCAAAAAGAGTGAAATAGTTCAATGCCTTGGACGAGGTATGAAAACATTAGATATTTCACAAAAACTTAAGCGTGATCATCGCACTATTAAGAGATTAGTGGCTGATTCAGAGCACAGACGGGTTCGTGCAGATAAAGGCACATTGAGGAAGATTTCTGCCAGATCCATGCATCGGATCAAGAGAGCAGCTGCTAAAATACCATTACATAGCAGCAAACAGATATTTGAAGCTGCTGGTGCCTCTGGAGTCCCACGGACATCAAGGTGTAGAGTCCTCCAGAGTCTTGCAACTGTGCATAAACCTTCTATTCAGCCACCACTAACCAATGCTCACAAGCAGAAACGGATGCATTGGGCAGAAAAATACATGAAGACTAATTTTCAAACAGTCCTGTTCACTGATGAGTGCCGGGCAACCCTGGATGGTCCAGATGGATGGAGTAGTGGATGGTTGGTGGACGGCCACTCTGTTCCAACAAGGCTGCGATGTCAGCAAGGAGGTGGTGGAGTCATGTTTTGGGCCAGAATCATGGGAACAGAGCTGGTCAGCCCCTTTAGGGTCCACGAAGGTGTAAAGATGACCTCTGCAAAGTATGTGGAGTTTATGACTGACCACTTTCTTCCCTGGTACAGAAGGAAGAACTATGCTTTCCGTAATAAAATCATCTTCATGCATGACAATGCACCATCTCATGCTGCAAAGAATACCTCTGCATCAATGGCTGCTATGGGGATAAAAGGGGAGAAAGTCACGGTGTGGCCTCCATCCTCCCCTGACCTCAATCCTATTGAGAACCCTTGGAGCATCCTCAAGAAAAAGATCTATGAGGGTGGGAGGCAGTTTACATGCAAACAGCAGCACTGGGAGGCTATTCTGACATCTTGCAAACAAATTCAAGCAGAAACTGTCCTAAAACTCACAAGTTCAATGGATGCAAGACTTGTGAAGCTGCTATCAAATAAGGGGTCCTATGTTAAAATGTAACGTGACCTTTTAAAAAGTTAAAATGTTGTTAAAAGTTTGATTGAAATAGCTTTTGATTTCAGTAAATATGCTGCAAACACAACAAATGACAATTTTCAGTTCTTTACAACCTATAAAGGGTTTTGAAACTTACTGTGCGTAATAATTTGGAACAGTGCATTGGAAGTGTTTTATGCTTAAAAAAAATACTGTTATCATTAGGAGGTTTGTTCAATAAAATTTGAATTGTACTCTTAATAGTTGATAACATGAGACTTATGCTGACTGTTATTTACATCAATTATTTAGGTAAATGAGAAAAATATCTTTTGCATAATAATTTGGAACAGGGTGTAGAACAGGAGCGATCAGATTACTTATAATGTAAATTTGAGCCAGCAGATGTGCAGGCCCTCCTTCTTCTCTCAGCAGAGACAGGACTGTTTAACCTAAAGTGGTATTAAGCCCCAAACCAAACATGTTTTATATAGCAGCTTACCATTTCTTCTGTGATGGCTGCATTCGTTTTCATTTTTATGCTTTCCTTATTTTTAACCTGTGATCTGACCAATAAGTCTGTTGTTTTTCGAACAGAACAGGCTGTCCAACAGATGTAGCAGTAAGAGGGTTGAGAGAAACCATTTACAGCAGAAAGGGGTGCGTACAATGATCAGATTTTATTAATTTATGTAACACCTTTATCCAAAAAGGAAAAAAATGTTGCCTTAACTGCCTAATGCCCCGCGGGACACTTCTGAACGATGGAAACTGACTGCTGGAAAACGTAGGCTAAAAAACGTCTGTTTAGCTGCGTTTGCATAACGCGTTTATGTGCGTTTTTCGCGTTTGCGTTTAGAAGGGTTTTTTAAAGATAAGCACAGGAGAACCTCTCAAATGCCCAGAATGCACTGAAAAGTGGTAAATTATTAACTATTTCAGACTGTTTCAGAGAAATACAGAGAGTAGAAGCAGAGAGTAGAAGCAGAGACAGCAGTATGTGTTGAGATTAACTTAGGTGTGAGTTGCTCATTAACATTTCTTTTGTTTCCAAATGTGGGAAAGGTGTCTGGTGGAATGATGAAAAAATGCTCTGGATAGCATTGAGAACTGGAAGAGTTAAAAAAAAATGTGCAAACGCTTATAAACGTGATTTGCTGTGTTTAGCTGCGTTTACAAGCATTTTGCGTTTGAAACGCTAATAAAAGTTTGAAACGCTGATAAAGAGTTTCTGTGTCCAAAAAACGACTGTAAACTCAAATGCCTGTAAACGAAGATGTGTACATGGACACATAGGAAAACATTAGGGTGAGTTCAGGGGCTGCTGAAAAAAACGCTGAACAGCTCCTAAATGTGAGTTTATCAGCTGCAGTGTATATGAGCCCTAAAAAGTGTGAGCTGGAGTTTGGTATCAATTTGTTAGTGTATCTAAATCTGCTAGTACATCTAAGATTCCCCTCCTTCCAGATTAACAATGCTGCTGTTCAAAGAGGCCTATTTATCTCCTTCATCCAGAGTGTAGGCACTCTGATACAGGAGGTGTGTTACTGGCCAGGTCACCAGGTGAAAACAGAGGGAAACAAGCCTAAACTAATACAACCATCACATCTAATGACGGGTAAGCGGCAAAATGTTAAATATGTGGCTTGAGTTTAAGCTGGCCATAGTAAAATTTGTTAGAAAATCTCCATTTCTAGAGCTTTTGTTCGACTTCTTCACAGTTTTTCACTGTAGTGGTGCATTAATTTGAAGGGGCAGGATGGAAACTAAATAAAAAATGTTGTGAATATGGTCTTCATTCAGGAAAAACCATACATATTATTTTGAAACGTATTTAATACGTCAGGGATTCCATTTAACCACTTGCTGCCTATGCCAATTCTGACCTTTCTAACATACATGTTGAAATCTGCATTTTCTTGTTAGAAAATTACTTAGAACCCCCAAGCATTATAAATTTTTTTGAAAGCAGAGACCTAGAAGAATACATTTGTGGTTGTTGCAATTTTTTTTATGTCAAACGATATTTGCGCAGCCATTTTTAAAATGCACATTTTCAGGTAAAAAATGCACTGAAATGAAATGGTGCACATAAACACAATATAATACCCATTTTTTTGTAAAATATAAAAGATGAAGTTATGCCGAGTAAATAAATGCCTAACATATCACGCTTTAAAACTGTACACACCCATGGAATGGCAACTACGGTAAATGAAAGTATCCGAAGGAAATGTTTAAAAAGCCTTTACAGGTTACCAGTTTAGAGTTAAAAAGGAGGACTGGTGCTAGAATTATTACTCTTACTCTGACGTTCGTGACAATACCTCACATGTGGTACGATCACTGTTGTGTACATGACCTACATACAGTATGCTTTCCCATTTGTGCGTGGGCATGTGGTGACAGGGGAGCTTTATATTTTTGTTAGTTTAATTTTTTTTATTTATTTTTTTTTACACTTTATTTTATTATCAACTTTATTTATAGCAACATCCCTTGTGGTAGCATGGGCAGTGACAGGTACTCTTTACTGAGAGATCTGGAGTCTATTAGAACCCCGGATCTCTCCTCTGTCCTCAAAAGCTCCTGATCCAGCCGATAACAGCTTTTAAACAACACACCACATAGGAAACGACAAAATCTTCATTGCATTTGGTTACATTCATCAAAGAGGGCAGGTATGGATGTACCTGGCTTTCCTGTATGTTCAGCTGTCCCGACAGAATGCAGTAGTCCGGGCTCACTGATTGCACTGGAGAGCCTAGGAATAGTGGCCCTGCAGAAGTGACTGGGCAACTTTCCTTTTACAAGAAAACCCATCGCCGGCAGCAAATTATGATGACATGGGTATAACCAATTCAATCTGAGGATGTGCAGATACGTCATAAGGGTGTGAAGCGGTAAATAGCAGATGTGGACAAAATTTTAAGAAGTGTTTTTGGACGAAATTAGTTGACTCAGTGATGGTAAGAAAATTTTCAACCAACATGCAAATTCTTAAATTCTTACTGTGTATGGCCAGCTTTAGTCATTTATATTTAGAACGCATGCATGCATGCAGCGTTCTGCATTCTTGCTAAAATACCCAACAAATGTTGTAGACTTTAAAAGTGAACATAGCATTGGATTTATATTTTTTAATGCTAAAGTAATATTAACCACTTGATCTCTGGAAGGTTTTACCCCCTTCACGACCAGAGTATTTTTTGCTATTCAGCCCTGCACTACTTTAATTGGCAATTGCACGGTCATGCAACACTGTACCCAAATTTAATTTGTGATTTTTATACAGTTTTCTTTTGGTGGTATTTGATCACCACTGGGTTTTTTACTTTTTATTATTTAACTGAGAATATTGGAAAAAAAACCTATATTTCCAATTAAAAAAAAATCAAAAACTAAAATCTTTTCATAAAGGTAGGGAAAAAATCCTAATAAATGTATATTAATTGGTTTGTCTGAGTTATAGCGTCCATAAACTATGGTATATATACTGGAATTTACGCAGCTATAATGCTATACTAGTAATGGCAGTATTCATCGACTTATAGTGTGACTGTTATAGTGTGGCGGGCAATCTGGCACTAGTTGATGCTGGCTGGGAGATACACTACCTGGCTAACTGACACTGATATCACTAGTCACATACAGTGATCAGTGATAATACTGTACACTGTCACTGTACTAATGACACTGACTGGGAAGGGGTTACAACCTAGGGGCAATTGGGGGGTTAATTGTGTGCCTTACAATGTGTAATGTGTGTAATATGTGCTGTTCCTAATTTACTATATGGCTGTTATAAAAAAAAAATCGCTTTTCGCTTTCGGTATTCACAGGGAACAGATAACAGTGGACAATGCAGTCTCCCTTAAGTCTGTTAGCATGGAGGGGGGGGGGTAAGGAGCCGGGGGTGCCTTGCCATCCAAGGCT